>NW_020954626.1:2304197-2313566 GCF_900497805.2 Vombatus ursinus
TCATTCATTCATTCATTCATTCATTCATTCATTCATTCATTCATTCATAGTGAAATTCCTAAAGAACAAGTCTGACCATGTTGCTCTCCCTTCTCAATAAACTCTAGTGGCTCCCTATTACCTCCAGGATCAAATAGAGAACCCATTCTTTATAGCTCTTTATAAGCTGACCCCTGTCTCTATCTTTTTTTTTTTTTGCTTTTTCTTTGGTGAGGCAATTGGGGTTAAGTGACTTGCCCAAGGTCACACAGCTAGTAAGTGTCAAGTGTCTGAGGTTGGAGTCGAACTCAGGTCCTCCTGACTCCAAGGCCGGAGCTCTATCTACTGTGCCACCTAGCTAACCCCCCCATCTTTCTAATCTTACATCTTATACCTCTCTTCTCTGCATACTCTACTATTCAGTGACATTGACTTCCTTGCTGTTCCTCATACAAGACTCTCCATTTCTGAACTCCAGGAGTTTTCATTGGCTGTCCTATATGCTGGAATTCTCTCCGTCTTTGTCTCTGCCTCCTGGATTCCCTGGCTTCCTTCAAGTCCTAGATAAAATTCCACCTTCTACAATAAGCCTTTCCAGATCTGTCTTTATAGTGCCTTCCTCTGTTGATTATTTCCAGTTTATTTTGTATACAGCTTGTTTATACATAGTTACAATCATATTGTCTTCTGTTTTAAACTGAGAGCAGAGACTCACATGGCACTTAGCATGATGCATGGCACATGATAGGTACTTAATAAATGTTTATTGACATTCATTCATTCATTCATTCACTTGCTGTTTCCTCTTTTTTTTTTTTTTTTTGTCCTGTAGAGTTTCCTGAAAGAGCTGATCTCCTTTCCAGTCATTGCCCCCTTATATACTCATACACTCTGGGCCCTGGCAACTAAGGTTCTCTGCCCACTTCTGAAATTTCATTTCCTCATTTAGCTTCCTAAACCGAAGCTGGGAACTAAACTTGGTGGTCTCTTCAGTGATGGGTAATAATAAAGGACTCTTGCTTATAAGGTCCAACTCTCTTTAAGGGTAAGCTGATGAAATCTAGCCCATAGATTAGAAAGTAGGATTAAAGGAGTAAAAAATGACTCCAAATTTTCTAGCTTGGGAGTTATGAGAAGAATCAGATAACTGGATAGCAACAGAAATGGGAGAGTTGGGAAGGGAATGTGGTTAATAGAGCAAGATGATTAGTTCAGTTTTGAATATGTTGAGTTTAAAGTAATGATGAGATATCCAAGTGTCCTATAGGCAGTTGGAAATCTAGGATTAGGGTGTTGGAGAAGTCCTTGCTAGTGACATATATTTGTGAGAAAGAAATACACAAGATAATCAAAGCCAGGGAATGGGTAAGCTCACCAAAAGATTGAGTAAAAAGAGAGAAGGTCAGGAGGCTAGGGACAAGTACCTCCATGTATGATGAGTGTCTTGATACGGGTTTTTAAGATTCAGGATATCAGTATTACAATACAAGGAGACATGAAACACATGACATGAAGCAAGTCAGCTTTATCGAGGGGACATAGAATAAGACAGGTAGTTGGGGGAGAGAAAAAGAGGTCAGTTCTGCTAGGACCCAGGTCTTGGGTCCCAGTGAAATTGGGCACACAGGACACTGGGGCCTTAGATTGGAAAGGGGCACCCCAGCCAGTAAAGTCTTATAGGTTTTTAGAGGGTTCTTATCTGGGCTGAACAGGAGCATGCATTGGGCTGAGGGAGTGAGGAACTCGGAACTGAGATCTAGGTCAAGGTTCTGAACTGGTCCTGACTCATGCTGGGAGGAACACCTGGGGAATTGGCTGCTCATTGATGTTTCAACTTTTTAGCAGGTGGGAAAGGGGCTTTGAGCCATTCCTGCTGGTCTTACTCTGACAGAGTGACTCATGGTTTTGAGCTTCCCTGGAAATTCTTTCTTTTAGCAAGACAGGGAGGTTATGGAGGTCATTACAATGGCAGAGAAGGAGAAATTAAAAAGAAAAAAACAACAACAAATAATCTATTTAAAGCTGGAAGGCACTTTGGAGGCCCTCTGGTCCAAACTCCTCATTTCCTGAGGATCCTGAGCCCCAGATTGCTTTAACTCATCAATGTTCTCACAGGAAGCAAACTGCAGAGCCAAGATCTGAATCCTGCTCCTCTGACTCCAAATTCAACACTCTTTCCACTATACTATGGATTGGTCAGAGAATTAGGAGGGACACCATTGTCACAGAAGTCATTTGCAAAGAGTAGATGATCAAGATCTCTAGCAAAGAGACGTTGAAAATGAGGACTGAAGAAAGGCCAGGAATTCTATCCTCAATGATAGGATAGATAATAATAATGGGAATAATAATAATAGTTATTATTCATATGTATATAGTACCTTAAGGTTTGCACAGTATTTTGCAAATATCTCATTTCATTCTTGAAACAACTCCAAAAGGTGAGGGCTATGTTTATCCCCATTTAAAAATGGGGAAACTGAGGCTGATGTTAAGTGACTTACCCGGGGTCACAGTGTCTGCAGCTGAATTAAAACTTAGCTCTACCCTGACTCCACGTTCAGTCCTCTATCCGCTCTGCCACCTAGCTGTCTCTGGCAGGCTGATTCCCATGAGAAGACTTCTATTTCTTTTTTCCTTCCAAAGAGCATATTCCTTGGCAGGGAACACCAAGGGAGACTCCCTGGAGCTTCTGAGTGCTCAATTTGAGAATGTTTTCTGAGATCCGTGGTTGAGTTAAAAGAAATGTCAGCATTCTTGGCTCCAAATACTAATATATATGTTTGTTTTTTTCCTCATAAAACTGGAAATATTATCAGGTTCAAGCAACATATATTCCAGTTTTGTAAACTGAAGTAATATAAGCCAGTTAGTGAAATAGATTTGAACACCTGAAATGCATGCATCTTAATTAAATGACAAGAGCAGCTAGGTTGTGTGTATAGTGTTGTTCAGTTGTGTGTATAGTGTTGTTCAGTTGTGTGTACATTGTTGTTCAGTTGTGTCCGAGTCTCTGTAATCTCATTTGGAGCTTTCTTAGCAGAGATCCTGGAGTGGCTTGTTATTTCCTTCTCCAGCTCATTTTATAAATGAGGCAACTGAGGCAAACAGGGTTAAGTGAGTTGCCCAGGGTCACACAGCTAGTAAGTGTCTGGGGACAAATTTGAAGTCAGGTCTTCCTGACTCCAGACCTTGCACTCTATCTACTGTGCTACCTAGCTGCGCCTGAGTCAGGAAGACTTTAGTTCAGATTTGACCTCCAACACTTACTAGTTCTGTGACTCCGAGAAAGTCACTTAATCTGTGTTTGCCTCAATTCCCTCATCTGAAAAATGGTGATAATAATGGCACTTACCTCCCAGGGTTGTTGTGAGGATCACATGAGATAATAATTGTAAAGAGCTTAGCACAGTGCTTGGTACATTAGGTGCTATCTAAATGTTAGTTATTATTGTTAGCTACTAAGAGGCAGCTTGGTATAGTGGCTAATAGAGCTGGTCTTGAGTTAAGAAGATCTGAGTTCAAATCCCATCTCTGATATATGTTGGCAGGGTGACCCCTGGCAAGGTACTTTACCTCTCAGTGTCTCCTGGCAATGTTTTTTAGGCTAAAAATTACAGAGAAGATGCTGGTCTGCACTGGTACAGAGAAATTCCTCACCTGGAAATTCCCTATGTAAATAAAATCACAGATTCAATCCCTCTCCCAATTAAAGCCAGACTGGTATGAGGTGAAGATAACTATTTTTTAGTTATTGCTTAATTGTTGCTAGAATGTGACCATAAGTATATTGACCAACCACCATAGGTGAAGAAACCATTTAACAAACATTCAAAGCAGGCTCCAGAGCAGAATTTATTAACCTGAGGTCCATGGACTCCTCGGCTCTGTGAGTGTGTGTGTGTGTGTGTGTGTGTGTGTGTGTGTATGTGAACTTGGATGAGAAAATAAATTACATCTTTATTTTCACTAACCTCTAACCAAAAATTCGTATTTCCTTTAACTGGGAACATAAGCAACAAATATTCTGAGAAGGGGTCTATAGGCTTCCACAAAAAGAACCATGATACGAAAGAGGTGACTGACTTAGGAATATGAAGATTAAAAAAATATGCCACAGTCCCCACCATGTCAGAGCTTATATTTCTCTGAGGGCCTTTCTGGCTCCAGGTCTATGAGCACATCTTGAAGTTCCCAAAGATTCTGCTGGGGTTGGGTGCATGATGGGTATGCAGATAAATATAAGATAAGGTAGAAGGTAAAGATGCAAAGTGCTCTAGAGAAATTGGAGGAGGGAGAGATCATTTTCATGGGAGAGGGGAGACATCAGGGAAGGTTTCAAAGAAGAGGTGATGTATGAGCTAAGTCTTGAAAGAAGAAGAAAAGGACTCTGAAAGAGGAAGGTATAGGGGGTGTCGGTTTTGGGAATGGGGGATAGTCTGTGCAAATATATGGAGGCAGGAGGTAGCTGGTCAAGTTAGAGAGACAGTAATCCAATTCGGCTGGAAAACAGAATGCGTGAAGAGGAATAATGTGAAATAAAGGCTGGAAAGGGAAACTGGGCTGGGATGGTGGGATGCCTTCCTTGCAAGATGGAGGTGTCTCTATTTTATCCTCAAGGCCTGGTGCCCTGCTCTCCCTTCAGGCCCAGCATTCACTATTTGTGTCTCAACAGAAGGAGTCTGGGGAGAACATTTTCCTGGTGTTCTGACATTTGCTGAGGTTAATTTACTCCAGATTTTCAAACTTGAACCTCAAGAGATTTATTCATCATTGAAAACTTGATCCTACAGCTAAAGTATAGGGCTTTGAGGACCAGTGATAGAGTATATGCTTTGGCTGAGCTTCTGTTTACAACTTGGAGGCTTCTAATCTTTAATTATCAACAATATAGCTGTTAAAACGCTAGGAATAAACAGCTCTGTACCACTAAATTTAAACACTGAGCACACAACTCAAAAGCCATATTTTTAGAGTGACTTTTAAAGGAATAAATGCTTAAGATACGATTTGGGGTCCTTTTGACTAATCCTTAAAAATTTCGTCAAGTCACTCTGAATCACAGCTTGGAGTCCAATTCCTGTGTTTTTCCCCCAGCCTGTAGCAGGTGTGGCCTCAAAATAACCCAAGTTGCCCATACCTCTGTTCCTTGTTCCTTTAACTACCCTATTGAGAATCTTATGACTGTCTCTAATCAAAGGGATGACCTGAATTTTTAAATCTTGCCCCTAGTACCAAGTTGGATAGAAAAGTACAAACTACTCCCTTAGACACTTTGATTTCATGAAGAAGAGGAAAGAGGAGAAGGAGGAGGAAGAAGAGGAAAAGGTAGAGGAGGAATGAGGAGTGGAAGGAGGAGAAAAAGGAATAACTATGTCCTTCCAATTTGGGAAGATTTCTTGATCTCTTTTATTCTTTTTGTTATTGTTTTTTTTTTGTCATTGTTGAGAAATCCTTTACTTTTCTGTTCTCTCTTCTGTCCACAACCTTATTGGCAAGCAATAAGTTTTCACTACTTACGTGAGGTTGACTCTAATGACAAACTGAGCTCACAAATGCTTTTACATTGGAAGATTTCCAGAAATAATTTGCTAAAGAGTATGCCACATAAATCGAAATGTAGTGGGAGGTATGACTATACAATCCCCAGATGACAGAATTGTGGGGACATGAAGGTTCGTACTCTTGGTGTGTGGATTTTCCCAAGGAGAATTAGTGGAAGGAAAAAACATGGTGAAGAGGTACCCAGCAGTTCTGTGGTCGCCCTTATGCCGTCTGTGTTTGAAGGGACTGTGAGAGAAAGCATTGGGTACCACCCTATGAAGGAACTCAAAGACATTGTCCTACTAATAAAGGGATTTAGAACTGAAAGGGCTCTCAAAGGTCATTGACTCCAACGGTTTCATTTTAAAGGTGAAGAGAGTGACTTGCCTGGAATCACAGAGACGATAAGTGACCTAGCAAGGCTTTGAACATACTGAGATTCTCTGACTTGAAATTTAGAGTTCTTTCCACAGAATTTATCATCATACTCTAGTTAACAGTGAGAGAAGAGAACAATGCTGGGTGAGGGATTTGAACCCTGTAGAGCTGGCAAGAATAAAAAACAAAACAAAAGCTGGTTACCTCACTACTCACCCTGGTCCATTTGGGAGAAATACCAGGGACCCTGTAATTACCTGAATGGATCAATGCAATTCTCTTTCTTTTTAAAAAAAAATCTTTTATTTTCCCCCCCAATTACATGTAAAAACAATTTTTAACATTCTTTTTTTCTTTAATTTTGAGTTTCAAATTCTCTCCCATCCTTTCTCCACATTAAGAAGGCAAGCAATTTGATATATGTTATACAGGTGCAGTCATGCAAAACATATTTCCATATTAGTCATGTTGTGAAAGAAAACATAGAATCCCCCCCCCCCCCCCCCCCCCAAGAAAAATAGAGTTAAAAAAAGTATGCTTCAATCTACACTCAAACTCCATCAATTCTTTCTCTGGAGGTGGATAGCATTTTCATCATGACTTCTTTGTAATTGTCTTAGATAATTTCATTGCTGAGAAGAACTAAGTCATTCATAGCAGATCATCATACAATATTGTTGTTTCTGTGTACAATGTTCTCCTGGTTCTGCTTACTTCAATTTGTATCCATTCAGGTAAGCCTTTCCAGATTTTTCTGAAAGCATTCTGATCATTATTTTTTATAGCATAATAGTCTTCCACCACAACCATATACCACAACTTGTTTAGCCATGCCCAATTGATGGGCATCCCTTCAATTTCCAATTCCTTGCAACCACAAAAAGAGCTGCTATAAATATTTTTGTACATATAGGTTCTTTTCTTTTTTTTTTTAATCTCTCTGGGATACAGACACAGTAGTCTTAGAGCTTTTTGGGCATAGCTCCAAATTGTTCTCCAGAATGGTTGGATCAGTTCACAACTCCACCAGCAGTACATTAGTGTCCTAATTTCCCCACATCTCCATCAATATTGGTCATTTTCCTTTTCTGTCATATTAGCCAATCTGATAGGTGGTACCCCAGAGTCATTTTAAATTTGCATTTCTCTAATCAAGAAAACTTACAACTTTTTAATATATGTATGAGTATAGACAGCTTATTCATCTGAAAACTGCCTATTCATGTCTTTTGACCATTTATCAATTAAGGAATGCCTCTTATTTCTATAGATTTGACTCAGTTCTGTGGAGTTTAAAAAATGTCCAACCTACAACAAAAGAAACTGAGGCAGAGCTCTGAGTCAATGGCACTTTATTAAAGGGTCTATGGTCCCCTCTAAGGAATGAACCTCACATCTTCCTTATGATCTAAGATGCCCCTGATCCCACAATCTTGTTTTCATAGGGTTTGATACACAAATATGCAAAAGAAGCATGGTAAAATACAGAATCTCTTTGGTTGACAGACCTTGCTCTTGAGGGCCAAAAATTAATATGGGGCAAGGAAGGGGTCATTCCCAGTGACCAAGTGGTTGTAAGATGGAGGTACAAAAATAAGTTGGGGGACTTTCCAAAGAATCAAGACGTCCCACCCATGCTGAGTTTGAACACGGAATTTGAATAAATCAGGATGGAGATATTTTGGTCAGTATTCTTACACAAGTGAGTTTCAAGTTGCACAAGTGAGCTTCATAACTGATAAGCAAGCTGTGAACATTACATAAAAATTTGAGACCCACTATAAAGGCCTACTATAAGAACCTATCTTATCTAATTATCCCTATATGATTTATGTAAAATACCAACCTGATTAATACTGATTGGAATAGAGTAAGGGGTCCTAATGAATCATATCTCATACTCCTCTATACATTTGAGAAATGGAGCCTTTATCAGAGAAATTTGCTGTAAAATTTCCCCCCAGTTTTCTGCTTTCCTTTTAATTTTGGCTGCATTGGTTTTGTTTGGATACAATTCTCTTTGTGAGTAAATTGTTTTTGCTTAGCAACCAGAGTGCTTTGGGATGGAGGTACTTGGTGAGGAGGCACCAAGCAAAGGTCTGTGGATGGAAAGGGAGGAAGGTGAAATTAAGGTATGATGTCATACTGGAACCAGGTGCTAAATTGAGGCCAGTGAGGTAATCAAATTGAAGAGGGTAGCTAAATGCCTCAGAAGTGAACTAACTACAGAAGTTTACCAGAATTTTAAACTCTGGGATAGAATCTCAGTTAAAACGTACTTCTGTCCTCTGGAGTGAGGGGGTTTACAGGAACTGAATGTTGTATGCATCATCAGATGCAGTTGCTGTATTGGTTGGTTTTGATTAGCTGTTTTTCTTTGTTATGAAGAAGGGGTGCTAAGGGAGAAATAATGATGGGAAATGATTGGGGCATAAAAGACAAAAAGGACACCAACAAATTTTTTTCAAATAATATTTTATTTGTCTCCAGTTACATGTAAAGACAATTTTTAACATTCATTTAAAAATTTTTTTGAGTTGCAAATTTTCTTTCTCCCTCCCTCATCTTACGCCCCCCCTTTAGACAGTAAGTAATTTGATATAGATTGTACATGTTCCATCATGCAAAGCATATTACCATATTAGTCATGTTGTGGAAGAAGACGTAGACCCAAAGGGAAAAAAACACACACAAAAAAGTGAAAAATAGTATGTTTCAGTCTGCATTCAGACCCCCATCAGTTCTTTCTCTGGAGGTGGAAAGCATTTTTTATCATGAGTTCTTTGGATTCATCAATAAACTTGTTGTTGTTTTTTTGTTTAGTTTTTTTCCTAGGCAATTGAGGTTAAGTGACTTGTCCAGAGTCACACAGCTAGTTAAGTGTCAAGTGTCTGATCTGAGGCCGGATTTGAACTCAGGTCCTCCTGACTCCAGGGCCAGTGTTCTATTGACTGCACCACCTAGCTGCTCCCATCAATAAACTTTTTAAAAATGTCAGGGTAAGATGAGCCAGAATATTAATTACTGATAAACTTTGATAGGAATATATTTTGGTTGACAGCAGCTAATATCTATTTGGGTTAAACACTGACAAACTTTTCAATTTTTCTTTTGGTCACATAGCATTTCAGGAAGCAACCAATGGATTCTACTTTCACTTCGTGCTCTTATTCTAAGAGATCTGGGTATATTTTGAAATATTATGTCTAGGTTCTATTTTTGGTCATGGTTTTCAAGTTGTCCAATGACTCTTAAATTATCTCCCCTTGATCTATTTCCAGGTCGGTTATTTTTTGATATGAAATACCTTATAACTTCCATTATTTTTAGTCTTTTGACTTTATTTTAACATTGCGTGTTGTCTCATGGAGACATTAACTTCTATTTGGTCCATCCCAATTTTCAAGGAGTCTTGAGTGTCTCTGTTATAATAATAGCTCCTCATTGTCGGATTCTTTTTTTTTTTTT
>NW_020954626.1:2313576-2343391 GCF_900497805.2 Vombatus ursinus
TCTAGCTCTCTTCCCGCTGGTCCTATTTCTTCATAAGTCCCATTTCAATACCTCTCACTCTCACTCTCACTTCCCTCTCTTCCCATAATTCTAATTCTTGGGTTCTTTCTATTTATTTATTTGTTTGTTTGTTTGTTTGTTTTCAACATTTACTTCCACAAGATTTTGAGTTCCAAATTTTCACCTCATCTCGCCCCTCCCCCCACCCCAAGATGGCATGCATTCTAAATACCCCTCCCCTTAGTCTGCCTTCCCTTCTATCTCTTCCCCCCTTCTCTTATCCCCTTCCCCTTCAATTTTCCTATAGGGCAGGATGGATTTCTGTACCCCATTTCCTGTATTTTTTATTTCCCAGTTGCATGTGAAAACATTTTTTTTAAACATGTGTTTTTAAAACTTTGAGTTCATTCTTGTTTTCTTAAAGTATAGTCTGGAGAACCTTGGGGGTCCCTAAGATGCTTTTAGGGAGTCCATGAGGTCAAAACTGTTTTTAAAATAATAATAATGTTAATAATTAATAACAATAAACCAACAAGGCTGGTCTAATTACTTATATGTAAATATTGATAGATATAACCCACGTAAACAAGAGATCTTTAAAGAAGTCCTCAATAATTTTTAAGAGTATGAAAGAGTCCTAAAACCAAAAAGTTTGAGGACCACTATCGTAGGATATTGATCAACCAGCTTCCAACTAATCTTATTTAAGAAAGGGAACTGCTGTGAGTTGGGGAATTGAGAGGGCTAATTGACTAGCTTGAGTTTGTGAGAACAAAGTAATTAACTGGCTGGCTGGAACTTGGGTTCAGACTGAGAAGCATAATGGGTTGGAGGGATCTTTGGACACCCAGAGATTTCCCATTTCTAAGGGAGGACTGTAGTAAGACCTGAACTGAGCTGCCAGCAGAGGCAGTTACCAGCAGCCAGAGTGCTGAGACCCCAGCTGGAACTGGGAAGCCACATGCTATAGCAGGAAAAGACAAGAAAGTCTAGAGTTAGACCGTGCTAGCCCTGAAGGTTCGTCTCTAACTAACTGAGCCACTTCTACTTGTATGTGAGCTCTAAGGGTGTGAGACACTACTCCCCCCAACAAAAAATACATCTAACCATAGGGACCAGATATGATTATCTCTTGGGGACTTAGTATTCTGTTCTTTCAGGCTATTTGAGACATTTGTGAAAATGCAAGTAAAATTTTGCTATAATGATGTAATTTGAACCTTCCCTGGGCTTCAGCTCAAGGCTTTCAGTGAATATGATGCTATTTTTGTCACGTTGGTAACATGAGTCTATGGGTAATTGGGGCTTTGCCCGTCATTACTCAGTACGAACTCTCAAACACCCAAATCACTTGATTTCTCCTTTTCCAAATCTCTGGAGAAGGCAGATCACAATTGAACACATCAGGACTCTGGGACCTGGGTGATATGGGCAATGGAATAGGGAATACTCTTTGGGGTTTCACCTTTAGGTTATATAACCTCTGTTGACTACAGAAGTGCTCTTTACATTCAATGGGACCTCTAAGAGATAAATTGGCACAGGGGAAAATGGATAAGAATTGGAGACAAAAGACCTAGGCTCACATTTACTAGCTGATGACTTTGGGATCTCTAGTCAGAACCTCTGTGATCCTAAATTTCATCTGTAAAATGGGGCTAATAATATCGACCCTATCTTCTGCATAGGGCTACTATGAAGATCAAATGAGATAAGATATGTGAAAAGATGTATGAATAAATGAAAATGTTCTTTTCAAGCACTTACTATGTGTTAGGTACTGTGAAACATGCTAGGGATATAAGTGCAAACAAGTCAGATTGTCTATCCTCAAAGAGTTTATACTCTAATAGGTGGAGACAACACAATGAGGGGCAGGTGGAAGTGAGGCTGGTGCTTATGTAAGCATGGTTTGGAAATGGCAGAGGAGTGACAAGGAGGTCTGGTTTGGGGCAAAGTAAGTCAAAAGTGATCTTTCAGAGCCTGGAATCCCAGGGGAGGAGTGCATGATCTGGTGGGAGTGAGTTAGAGAGGAAGACAGCCCATGAACAGGTGGTTTAGAAATGTCCAGGAAGGGAGCAGCTAGGTGGCACAGTGGATAGAGCACCCGCCCTGGAGTCAGGAGGACCTGAGTTCAAATCCAGCCTCAGAACAAGCACTTGACACTTACTAGCTGTGTGACGCTGGGCAAATCACTTAACTCCAATTGTCCAAAGAACAAAAACAAAACAAACAAGCAAAAAAAAGAAATGGCCAGGAAGTAACCAAATGAGATCATTTTGCACACTATAAAGGCTATACAAATATGATACCTTACTGATGTTATTGTAGTCCCAAAGTAAAGATAGTTTGGAATCCAGGATGACTTCTAGATTGTGAGCCTGAGGGACTAGGAAGATGGTGTTTCCCTCCATAGTAATGGAGGTGGGGTGGATAGACTTAAGAGAAATGACAATGAATTTTGTTTTGGACATGTTTAGATTAAGATATCTACTGGACATCCATTTTAAGATGTTTAAAAAGCAGTTGGAGATGGGAGACTGGAGGTCAGGAGAGAGGTTGGAGCAGGATAGGTAGCTTTGAGAGTTGTCAGCACAGAGATGGTAATTAAATACATGGAAGCTGACTGAGATCACCAAATGAAGTCATATAGAGGGAGAAGAGAAGAGGTCCCAGGACAAAACCCTGTGTAACATCTAGCGCATGAGGAGCCAGCAAAGGAGGCTGAGAAGGATTGGTCAGATAGGTAGGAGGAGAACTAGGAGAGAGAAAAGAGTATCAAAGCGGATATAGTGATCATTATTTTCAAAGGCTGCAGGGAAATTGGGGAGAATGAGGACTGAGAAAAGACAATTGGATCTGGCGATTAAGAGATCACCAGTAGCTTTGGGGAAAGAAGCTTTTGGCAGAATGATGGGATCTTATTGGATCATAAGAGGTGAAGATTTTGGCAGAATGACGGGATCTTATTGGATCATAAGAGGTTAAGAAGAGAATGAGAGGAGAGAAAGTGGAAGCACATCCCTTAAATACTCCCCTTATCTAACCCAGCACTTTAGAGCTTAATTCTTTCCTCCCTCCTTCCCTTCCTTCCTTCTTTCTTTCCTTCCTTCTGTTCCTTCCTTCCCTCTTTCCTTCCTTCCTTCTTTTTTCTTCTCTCTTTCTTTTCTTCCTTCTTTCTTTTCTTCCTTCTTTCTTTCCTTCTTTCTTTCTTTCCTTCCTTCCTTCCTTCCTTCCTTCCTTCCTTCCTTCCTTCCTTCCTTCCTTCCTTCCTTCCTTCCTTCCTTCCTTCCTTTCTTTCTTTCTTTCTTTCTTTCTTTCTTTCTTTCTTTCTTTCTTTCTTTCTTTCTTTCTTTCTTTCTTTCTTTCTTTCTTTCTTTCTTTCTTTCTTTCTTTCTTTCTTTCTTTCTTTCCTTCTTTCTTCAGAAAGAATGACAAAGATATAGGTTCTGCCTTTGACACTAGTAGTGTGATACCAGGTAAGTCACTTCATCTTTCTGAGTCTCAGGCAATTCTCTAAGGTTATAAATTATAGTTGGTAATATAATACATGCAAGTTCCTCTTTTGATCCCTGTTAAAATGCAGGTGCCCCAAAGAGGGTTACACTTTAAGCTTCTAGAGCTGGAAGGGACCATATGAGTTTCCTAATCCAAGTCTCTCATGCTATAGATGAGGAAATGGTGGCCCTAAGGGCCTAAAGGAGTTGCCCAAAACTACTTATGTAGTAAGTGGCAGAAATGAGATTTGAACCTGGGTCCTCTGACTCCAAACATCAGCTGTTATAAGTTACTTAAACCTTAGTGTAATGGAGTTCCAGATCTTTTTCTAATATTTTTTTTTTAAATAAAGGAAGGAAAATATTTTCCTGGGTAGCGCAATAGATGGAGAAGAAATTCGTCTAGAGGAGTGTAGTGCTGGGGGAGACTTCAAAGACAGAAGTTGCCTAGGACAGCCAGCCCTGGCCAACCCCTAAATCTAATTCAGCCTCAGGGCAGAAAATCCTAATTTGGGTAACTTGGAACTGTACTTCACCCCTCCTGGGAACCACACAGAAACAATTAAGATCTAATTTTTTAGTTTAAGATGTAAAACAATATTCACCTCAGTATTTGTCCCAAACAATTTTGGTCTTTGTAAGACTTCCTTAAGAAAAGCGGCTATCTATAGCCTAAGTCTCACTTTCCAGACATTGCTAATGCCTTTTTTTTTATTAGATGTCTTCCCAGAAGAGCCACAAAACAATCAGTCTCTGGAAACAGTGTAGTCTCATCCTTCCAAGTGCTTGGGGAGCCTCACATACTCTTCTTAGGAATCCATAAGGTTTTGATTTTTTTTCTTCTGGTATAGTATATGCAACCCACCTAATTAAGAATAGTTACATAATACATAGTTGGTAAGAATAAATTCCCTATAAATCGGGGGAACTAGAAAATTGGGAGGCAAGACTAAAAACAAGGTGCGGGAAGTGGGAATGTGAAATCTCTGTTCAGTATGAACTTTCCACCTAGTTCCTAGAGTGTAAAATCTCCATAGTCTGTCATCCCTATAAGGGAGGCTGAGACTGGTGGATCTCTTAAGCTCAAGAGTTCTGAGCTTCAGTGGGCCACATCGTTTGGCATAAATATGATGAGTTACTGGGAACCAGGCGGCTGCCCAATTGCCTAAGGAAGACTGAAACAGCTCAGGTCAGAAAATGGAGCAGGTCAAATTTTTCATGCCTATCAGAGTGGTATTGAGCCATGAATAGCCCCTATACTTCTAGCCTGGGCAAGATAGGGATATTGATGGAGAGAGAGAAAGAGAGAGAGAGAGAAAGAGAGACAGACAGACAGACAGAGACAGAGACAGAGAGACAGAGAGACAGAGACAGAGAGAGACAGAGAAATAGGAAGGAAGGAAGAAAGAAAGAAAGAAAATTTCTGGAGCAGGATTTCTCAAACAGTGCTCTGTAAAAGCTTAGTATTGTATGCAATATGAAATGGTGCTTCCATGACAAAATATTAATGCCAGTGATATTTTCACCTCTAAAATATTAGGTAATGAGGCCTTGGCACATGCCCAGATCACCTAAGACGGAGGCTGCTCCTAACTGTGTGATAGGTACATCTCCTCCCAGAAGTAGATCCTGGGCATCTCCCACGTGGGTGCCTCCATCTTAGGTGATCTAGGCATGCACCAAACCCTGTAACACTCAAATAGGAAAATAAATGGTCAAAAAATCCAAACTCTGTACATGGCAATCTGTTGGCATCGAATAGGGTTAATTTCCAGCAATTTGTTCCAGAATTCTCCTGACCTCTTTCCTTAATCTCAAGTGCATTATGGATTCCATGAATTTTTTCAAGCCCAGCAAATATTTTGTGGCCAAATTAATTTGGGAAATGCCACTTTCTGTATATACTTGGTGTGAGTGTGTGTGTGTGTGTGCGTGTGTGTGTGTGTGTGTCCATGCAGGCACATGTGCAAGAACAAGCCCAGACTTGGAGAGGATTTCCACTAGCTTCTGAAGAACAGAAAGGGAAACTTGTTCATTTTAGGTCTGTACCACACAACAGGAAGTAAGCAGTTGGCCAGTATCTATTGATAAGTGTGGGCTACAAGATGAGCTTAATATAGCTCGTCTAAGCCACCATGTGCAGGATGTATGATTAAGTCATGCCTGAACTTCTAGACTGTGAGGCACACTATTCTAGTTTCTCTTCTTGTAGGTCCACCGTATGCTGGGCTTAATATTTGTTGCCTGGCTAGCTCTTCTTTAAGGGAATGCCTAAGATTCAGATTCTCATCATCCTGTCCCCTTTCCCTTGGGAAGAGATCCACAAAGGTGGACTTCCCTCCTCTTGTTCATTTGACCTCTCTAGTGGGGATCACTCTCATGTATGCTGTCTTTACCTTGGGCCATATAATCAATTGAATCAATTAAAAAAATTATTGATCACCTACTATGCACAAAGACCGTGCTATAGATTGCAGATAGACAGACAAATAAAATAGAGTTCTTTTCTTCAAGGAGTCTGTAGGGTAGAAACAGAGATGACCTGTACACAAATATCATCTATTAGGGGGATGACATGAACACAAATAACTCCAACATGAACTAGAATATGATTAGAGCATAAGATAGAGACCCAAAGGAAATGCTCCTGAGAGGTCTTAGGAAGGAGAGATCTTGTCCAGCTGGAGGCAGTCAAGGAAGACTAGATGGAGGAGGTAGAACCTTATCTGGGATTTGAAGACTTGGTGAAGGCTTGAGCAAAGGTGTTAGAGGGGAGACGAACTTGTCAAAGCAGAAAGTCCTCAGGGCTTGTAGAGCTGATATCAGGGGCCAGTTTTACATCATGATGGATTTTACTGTTGTAAAAAATTCCAATAAGATGCTATTTTAGTTCTGTGATTTTATTGTCATTTCATTGATGATTGGGAGTTCTCTTTTGGGGAGCAGCTAGTGAATAAAGCTCTGGGGGAATCAGAAAGATTTCTCTTGATGAATTCAAATCCGGCCTCAGACACTGACTATCTGTGTGACCCTGGGCAAGTCACTACATCCTGTTTGCCTTTATTTCCTCATCTGTAAAACGAGCTGGAGAAGGAAATGGTAAACAACTCCAGGATCTTTGCCAAGAAAGCCCCACCCAAAGGGGTCATGAAGAGGTGAACATGACTTAAAAAAAGTTCTCTTTTGAGGAACACATTCAAGGGGTCTGGGTGTCATTAGGCAGCCTAAGTTTTGAAAAATCCCTAAGTTATAAGGTATTTGAGGCAGGTGGAAGAAGGGTTGGACTTGTGTCTTAGGTGCAAGAAATTCAGGTGGAGGGTTTCCTTGGGGCAATACAGCAGAGGTTTTGGGTTGGAGTCTGGGGGAGAATATTTATTCAGTATTTAACTGTGCAAAGAATTGTACTGGGGATAAAAAAAAGAAAGCTAGACACTTCTTGCCCTTGAGGAACTTATATTTTACTAAGTTTTACATTCTTATAGTTTATTTTTATGTAAGACTTTATGATTTACAAAACATTTTCTTTATAATCTTTTGAAATAGGAGGTACATTTTACATGTCAGGAAACCAAAGCACAGAATGGTCAGATGGTAAGCCCAGCTACTAAGTGTAGGAGGTATGTTAAACTCAGGTCCTCTGTCTCCAAGTCCAAGGTTCTTTTTTCTATACCATCGTATTCGTCATAAATAATTCCAAGTAGTGGCAAAGTACATTATGATAATTATCTCTTATTAGCCATTCGCCCAAATTACCTACTCCTGTTATAGAACTATGATCCCAAAAGGACAGTCCAAAATTTAATCCAATCTAATGCAATAAACATCTATTAAACACCTCCTGTATATGGTAGGTGAGGCAGCTAGGTGGCTCAGTGGATTGATCACTGAGCCTGGAATTAGGAAGAACTGAGTTCGAATTTGACCTCAGACACTTATTAGCTATGTGACTCTGGGCAAGTCACTTAACTTCTGTCTCCCTTAATCCACTGGAGAAGAAATGGCAAATCACTCCAGTATCTCTGCCAAGAAAATCTCATGGACAGTAGGGTCCATGAGGTCATGAAGAGTTGGACACGACTGAAAGACTAAATGAAAACGTGTACCAGGCACTGTGCTAAATTCTGGTGACGCATTTGGTAAAAAGAAAGATAGTTCCTGCCCTCAAGGAACTTACAATGTAATGAGGGAGGACAATACACAAAAGAGTCAGGAAAAAAGGCAGGGAGAGATGCCAGGGGACATTTTGTTCAGTGGAGTTGAAAAAAACCAGGGAGGGCAGCAGACGCAGAGTGGAGTGAGCCCCAAAGTCTAGTTCAGGGGAGGCCACAGGTTCCCCACCCCTGGTCTAGTTTCTGCCTCTATAAAAGAAGGCATTGGACAGAGTTTGGTATTCCGTCCCTCTAGCCCTCCAATCAGAAGGAAGAGAGGGCTGGGGGTGAGGTGAAGGGGGTGATGCAGAGTGGAGTCCAAAAATTAAGCCATGCTATTTCTTTTTATGGATTTCACAGCCCATAAATGCCCTTTTGTGTATGTATCCTTAATGTTTTCTTTTGGCAGCCAGGGGACAGACTCAGACAATTCTGGGTTTTAAAGTTGTGCTTTTGGTCAGATCTTTCTTATTGGATGGACTTTCCACCCAAGGCTTCTGCCTTCAAGACACATTTGCTGCTTATCCTTCAGTTGCCTCAAAGTTCAGGTAGAAAACTAGAATTTCTCAAATTCTAACAGTGATGTTTAGTGCTGTGAGCATTTAGACAAGGCCGATGGCCAGTTCTTTTCTTCTTTAACTCTACGGATGATTTATACTCCCTCATACCTCTGTATCTAAGGTCAGAGTGGCCTTTGTGTCCTGGGATCTCAGCATCTTGTTTAGGTTTTCTCTTGCCTGCATGCGTTCCCCTGGGGCAAGATTGTTATGAAATACCATCACTTCCCAAAACTTTGAATGATGGCATACACTTTGAAAACCAGCAGTGCCCTTGCCTATTTGTATCAAGATCTGCCTTTTGCTTCAGTGAGTATTAAATATATTTTATAATCTTAAAGTTCCAAACATGTGGAAATAATGTTGCCAATTTAAAAAAAACCCTACATACCAAATAAACAGCCTCTTGAATAGATTTATGTGATTACCCCTTTTCTAAGTAAGCTGGGCAGAAGGTAGATAGAGAGGGACTTCTGTCTTATAGTGATGCTAAACTCCTGTTTTTAATTAAGCCAGTTGGAAATTGTCCTTCATTTAGGAGCTAGATGGCATAGTGGATAGAGCAGTGGGCCTGGAATCAGGAAGACCTGAATTAAAATTCAGACTTAGACAATTACTAGCTATGTGATTTTGGGTAAGTCACTTATTTGTTTGCCTCAGTTTCCTCAACTGTAAAATGGGGGTAATCATAGTACCTACCTCCCCAAGTTGTGAAAATCAACTGAGATAATATTTGTAAAGTTCTTAGCACAATGCTTGCCCATGCAGTAGGCACTATATAAATGCTAGCTATTTATCACTAAAATAAAAAAAAATTGGATTAGGAAAAAACTATATTATTTACTATAGATAACCTACCATTGTCCATCACATGCTACTCTTTTGCCTTTTGGATTATTTATGGTTTTGATTCTTCAAAGATTGTGATATTCCAATATGCATAACCATCTAATATCTCTGTGAGTATATTTATATTAAAACATATAGATTTTTTGGTACCAAGAAGCAGCTTGAAATCATTGAAAATACTACAAAATTTCCCAAATATAATCCATCCTCTTATGCTATTCAATTTTGGACTAAGTTCGTGCTCCATCTTTAATGCTTATCCTAGTTGTGTGTATGGACATACTAACTCAATAGACTGACTACCCCCTTGTATGACAACATATGGATGAGTGATTCCCTCTTGGAGAATACATATGGACTTCAATATTTGCTTTTGCTTTCCTGGGGATTGTTTTCTTTATTAATCAGCAAAGAGTAAACAGTATGATCTATTCTCTGCACACTTCTATCAATTGCATGATTATAAAGATGTGATCTTTTGCTTCACGCCACCAAGAAGCATCTAGGTAGGATAAAATGCCAAGCCTGGATTCAGGAAAATCTGAATTCAAATCTAGCCTTACTAGCCGTGTTGTCCTGGGCAAGTGATGAATTTCTGTTTGCCTCAGTTTCCTCTGCTGTAAAATAGGATAATTACAGCAACTACCTCACAGGGTAAGTGCTATTGTTGTTCAGTTGTTTCAGTCATATCCTAATATTCACCATCCCATTCGCGGTTTTCTTGGCAAAAATACTGGAGTGGTTTGCCATTTCCTTCTCTAGCTCATTTTACAGATGAGGAAACTGAGGCAAACAGGGTTAAGTGACTTGCCCAGGGTCAAACAGCCAGTGTCAGACCAGATTTGAATTCATGATGATGACTCTTCCTGATTCCAAGCCCAGTGCTCTATCTACTGTGTCACCTAGCTGCCCAGTAGGTGCTATATAAATGCCTAATCCCTTCCCTCCCCCTCATGCCTGTAATCCCAACTGCCAGGGAGGCTGAGCTTGGTGGATCTCTTGAGCTTGGGAGTGCTGAATTGCAGTAGGCTAAACAGATGGTTGTCTGCACTAAGTCTATCACCAGTATGGTTAACTTCCTGGGAGCTGTGGGCTACCAGGTAGCCTAAGGATGACCAGCCCAGGTCAGAAACAGAGAAAATCAAAGCTCCCATGCGGATCATTAGCAGGATAGAGCCCATAACTAGCTCCTTCATCTGTCTGGGAAAGCCTGCCAATTCCTACCTCATATTTTCATCAGGGATACCCTTGATATGTGTGCAGATTATTCTTACAAAAATTTTATAAAGAAGAGAAAGTGGGCATATGAAATGGTAGTTTTTGAAGTCCCCCCCCCCCACCTTTTGGGAGTAATAATGTTATCCATTGTTTTTTCTATTATTTTTCTATTCTATATCTCCTCCTCTCTGAAATATCTTATAAAATGATCCTCTAGTGCTTTCAAGGGGCAGCAAGGTGGCACGGTGGATAGAGTGCTGGGCCTGGAGTCAGGAAGACTCATCTTTCTGAGTTCAAATCTAGACTCAGACGCTTATTAGCTGTGTAACCCTGGGCAAGTCACTTCACCCTGTTTGCCTCAGTTTCCTTATCTGTAAAATGAGCTGGAGAAGGAAATGACAAACCATTCCAGAGTCTTTGCCAAGAAAACCCCAAATTGGTTCACAAAGAGTTGTATACAAGTGAAACAACGCAACAACAACAAAAGTGCTTTCAAGATTGTAGTGCTTTATACTATTTGCTATTTTTTTTTCTTCTGTTGTGTTTTGTTTCCTCTTTCTGGTGGTTCCTCCTATTGGTTCTAATTCTTACTTACAACATCACTAATGTGAAAATATGTTTAATAGGATTGTATATGTATAGCCTATATCAGATTGCGTGCTCAAAAGCTTATGGAAGTGATTGTTGATATATCAAAATAAATTATTTAAATTAAATAAAATTAATTAATTAAAGAAAAGATTGTATTGCTTTCAGCATGAATTGTCACAGTATGTTTGGTCCGACCTAGTCATTCTTCTCTTCTTCATCTTAAGTATACTTTCAACACTGGGGGCTAAAGTGTTAGGATACAAATCTGGTGATTCTATTATCCCTGATAATGAAAGTAGATCATTACAAGAACACCTGAGAATGTTTTCAAAATGATGTGGCCTCATTGCAACCTTTCTGTAGACTTGTTTTCACTTTCATTGCATTTCATTGTTTTACGAAGAAATACTGTTTGTAATTTGCACACATCCTCCTCTGTGGCATCTTGTAGATCAGTTTATATGAGTTTTGAACACAGAAGGCATTTTGCAAATGTCTGTTGAATGAATGCATTGTGCACAATTGTAAAATATGGTACACATGCTCTTCATTCTCCAGAGTGATGATGTTGAGAAGGAGCAGTACTCAAACAGGCTGTGAGATTCCTTGAATATAAAACACTTTTTAAGACAAAGATAGGCAACCTCTTCTTAGCACAAAATAGTAAGGATTTGAAGGGATCCCATGATTGTGAAATATACATTTATAATTGATTGGAGTGAAACAGGGTCACACAGCTAGTAAGTGTCTGAGGCCAGATTTGAGCTGAGGAAGATGAGTCTTCCTGACTCCAGGCTGGGCACTCTATCCACTGTCCTACTTATAAGATACCCCAATTCCACCATTGCTGCCTTATAAGATGGTGTGTTAATAAATGTTACCGTGCAGTCATTCCAGGAAATTTGCATTTTAAATGATGGTCTTAGAAGGCCAATTCCTTAAAGCAAAGGAGCGACTCAGTAGTGATAATTTCAAGGAGCCAGGAGGGTCGAGTGGGTCCTGTTACCCCTTAGATACCATCCAGTAGATTAGCCCTGCACAGTCTTTCACTGGCCTTCTGTGTTTTTTTTTTTTGTTCTTAATGGTCTCCTGAGCCTAAAGGGAGAAGGGGCAGCCCTTTGGCTCCAGGAATCAGCCCAGCTGTCTTCCTTTCCTCCCTCCCTTCCTCTTCCCCGCTTAATCAACGTACGGATAGAATTCTTAAAGAACATTCCCCTACATTGTACCACCAGTGCCTTCTTCCATGCCCAGGAAAGTAGAGAATAAGTTATTTTATTAGAACATGTAGTGAGTTCTCACAGGGTGAGATGTTGGAGATAGAAGTCTAAATGAGAAGAACAAGAGATGAAGTACAGAAAAAACTAGGACAAGAGGGCAGACTGTTAGTTATACTATTACCCAGCAGGGAGGCAGAAGGTAATCATAGCTCTGTGTCTCGTTATAAACTAGCTCTGTATTCTCAGAGGGTAGAGACGGGCAAATCCAGAAATGTCCAGTGCTCTCTCTGTGAATTTTGCTGATTTCAGAGTCTTCCTATTTCCCTGCCAAGGGTCAAGTTTATTCCCTGACAAAATTTCTGATAGAGAAACCCATCCCAATTTTCTAAAGGACAAAGGCATTCATGCCTGTTGTGTTTGGGGAGTATTGTGCTGTTCATACGCTCTCACAAATGAAAAATAATGGTCTTCCAATGAGGTCCTTCTCCATTGTCTCCATGAGGTATCGAGGGAACCTTGGACTTGAAGGTTTTGCCAGTGGAGTTAAAGTAAGCTTTGGTTGATCCTTCCAAGTAGTATTAAGTTTGGGTGTGGTGATGAGCTTTGTGTTTTTTTCTCTGAGGACTGCCCCACTACTTTCATTATTTATTTATTTATCTATTTATTTATTTATTTTCTCTGAGAACTGGCATACTAGTTTTATTTATTTATTTATTTATTTATTTATTTTAGACAATTGGGATTAAGTGACTTGCCCAGGGTCACACAGTTAGTAAGTGTCAAGTGTTTGGTCTGAGGTCGGATTTGAACTCAGGTCCTCCTGACTTCAGGGCTGGTGCTCTATCCACTGCACCACCTAGCTGCCCCTGGCCTACTACTTTTAGAGAGACCCTTCATTAAGGGGTTCATAAAATCACAGATAGGGGCAGCTAGGTAGAGCAGTGGATAGGGCACTGGGCTTGGAATCAGGAAGACTCCTGGCCTTAGACACTTATTAGCTGTGTGACCCTGGCCAAGTAAATCACTTAACCCCATTTGCCTCAGTCTCCTCCTCGGTAAAATGAGCTAGAGAAGACATGATAAACCACTCCAGTATCTTGGCCAAGAAAATACCCAGTGGGGTCACAGAGAGTTGAATGCAACTGAACAACAATAGCAAGGATGATAGATATAATAATAGTGATAGTAATAATAGCTAGCATTTATATAGTACTTTATGATTTGCCAAGTGTGCGTTTGATTCTCACAGCAACCTAAGGAGATGGGTTCTATTATTATTCCCATTTTATAGCTGAAGATTATCCAGAGTCACATAGTTAGTAAGTGCCTGAGAAGGGATTCAAACCCAGATCTTCCTGACTCTAAATCCAGTGTCTTAACCATTCTGAGGGATGTTGAGCTGGAAGGTGCCTTAGATGACATCTAATCTAACTTCATTATACAGATAAGGAAATAGAGGCTCAGAGAGATAGTCACATAGGTAGCATATGATAGAGTCGGATTTTGAACCCAGGTTCTCTGACTGTATTCTGTTCCCCTGTACCAGACACCGATAATAGTGATGATGATGATGATGATGATGATTATGGTCACAACTGCTCATAAAGAATACCCACTATGGGTGGGAGTTGGGGGGGATTTGTGATCTCCATCAGTTGAGGAAGATCCAATGAAATGAAATCTTTTGAAGGCTAAAGAAGTAATATTAATAATAATGCTGCTAATAATAATAATATTATAATAAAACAAAAGTCATTTGATAACATCCAGTTCAAAGACTTAGGCAATTTCAGGCCTCTGTGAAGACAAGGGAGGGTAGGCATTCTGGGAAAAATAAAAAAAGTTCTGGGATTCGGCCAGTGCCAGATGCTATTTCTCGTTTTCCTGGCAAACTTTAAGAGGGGGAAAATGTGCAGTTAGAAGCCAAGTACTGAACTGTGCAGCTTTTCTGTTGAAAGGGACCATGCCCAGGGCAGAAGCAGAAACTTTAAGTAGGAAGTGGGAAAGACAGGGACTGGTAAGACTCTGGCGGAGGCATTGGTGGCACATGGTCTGTCCTCATCTCTACCCCAGCTGACATTTCATCAATGGCCTGAGATCAAGGCATAGATGACATCCATATCAAATCTGGGGATGACACAAAGCTGGGAGGTCTAGTAAATCCACTGGGCAACAGAATCAAGATTTTAAAAGATCTGGATAAGCTAATGATGGGAAAAAGGGTAGAGATAAATGTAAAGTTCTGTATTTTGGTTAAAAATGCATAAGAAGGGATTAGGAAGGGAGGGAGAGAGGGAGAGAGAGAGAGAGTGAGAGAGAAACACAAGCATATTAAGCATCTATGTGTGCCCACCACTGAACTGCTAAGCACTTTACAAATATTTCATTTGATCCTCAGGACAACTCTAAGAGGTAGGTACTATTATGATCCCCATTTTATGATTGAGAGATCTGAGGCAGATAGAATTTAAATGACTTGTCCAGTGTTACACACTGGAATTACTAGCAGTTCTTGTGAAAAACTTAGGGGTCTTAGTGGAAAAGGGCAGCTAAGTAGCACAGTGGGTAGAGTACTGGGCCTAGAGTTAGGAAGACTCATATTCCTGAGTTCAAATCTGTGTGACCCTGGGCAAGTCACTTAAACCTGTTTGCCTCAGTTTCCTCATCTGCAAAATGAACTGGAGAAGGAAATAGCAAACCATTCCAATACCTTTGCCAAGAAAATTCCAAATCGGGTCAGGAAGAATAGGACAGGACTGAAAAATGAGTGAACCACAATAATTTCGTGGACTATAAATTCAATGTGAGTCAACAAAGTAGTAGGGTTGCTAAAACAGTCAACAGTCTTAGACTAACTAAATATAAAATTTGAAGTGTATAAATGTATAAAGCCTATAAATGTACAAATAAGCTAGTTCTTCGTTTAGCTGGTAGAGCGCAAGCATCGGTGTTGGGAAGACATGGGTCTAAATCCGGTTTCTGACATATTAGTTGTGTGATCATGGGCAAGTCACTTAACTTCTCATTACCCAGGTAACTCCCTAAAGACTATGTTTTCTTTCTTTCTCTCTGTCCATCTCCCTCCCTCTCTCCCTCCTTCCCTCCTTTTTCTCTGTCATAGAAATAGATATTTATAGATATCTATATGTATTAAGAGATAAAGACATACACATATATGTATACAGATGGATAGATAGATAGACAGCATATATATCCTCAGTGCCTAGTACAGTGCCTGGCATATAGTTGGTATTTAATAAATTCTTGTTGATTGATTGATTCTCAGTGTGCCATTTTTAAAGGCACATTTACAAGAGGAAGGTGATCTTCAATAGGAAGGTGACCAGGATGAACAGGTACCTCAAAATCAGGTCCTAAACAGAACAGTTGAAGGAATTGGAGAAGACTTGGAATATATATAATTACTATTTTCACGTTTTTGGAGACCTATTAGGTAGAAGAATTGTGTGTACCTGAATGAATGAAAAAAATTTATTAATTGCTACTATGTGTCAAGCACTGAAGTTCTGGGAATACAAATACAAAAGGAAAGACAGGTCTTGCTCTCAATGAGCTTGTGTTCTAATGGAGGACACAGGAGCAATGAACAAGTAGAAATCATTATGAGTCAGAGAGAAACAACACAAGCATTAAGGACCTACTAAGTGCCAGGCTAGGCACTTTACAAATATTTTCTTGGCACGTTAATATTATGCCAATGCTAACTTAGCATAATTAAAGAACTTGCTAAAAATTAGAGCTGCCAACAATAGAATGACCTTGAACATGCAGAGAGTTCAAACAGAAACTGAATGACTGCTTGCCAGGAATATTTTAGGAATATCTTGCATGAGGTGGGAGATTAGACTGGAGATCTAAGGTAGGGCTAGACAAATTTGTTTTAGATCTAAGATCCAACCCTGAAATTTTGGAGTCAAAGGAATTTTGCAGCTTTTAAGGAATAACAGTTGACATTTCTATAGCATT
Organism: Vombatus ursinus; assembly: GCF_900497805.2. Taxonomy (NCBI): domain Eukaryota; kingdom Metazoa; phylum Chordata; class Mammalia; order Diprotodontia; family Vombatidae; genus Vombatus; species Vombatus ursinus. The sequence goes on from NW_020954626.1 coordinate 2,329,641, forward strand.
TTTATAGTTCACAAAATGCTTTATATTTGATCTTCTAACCACCTATCCTATGAATGAATGAATACATTATTAAAATATTTATTTAGATGAATAAGAAAGCATTTATTAAATGCTATGTGCCAAGAACTCCTTAGCCTGGGGATATAAATACACAATTTAGATTCTAATCGGGGAGAAAACACATCTATGGGAGTGGTGGCCTGTGAGGGGTATTTTAGTTTGGATAGTTACAGGGATGGTGAGCAGAACTACAGAGGAGTATCTTGACACACCCTTTCTAATAAGAGAGGTGGCATTGATTTGATTATGGTTCTAGAAACAACACCCCTCCCTCAACCCCCAAGGCAGAGAAAGTTTCCTGGTTCTTGTTGTTAAGTCCTGTCCAACTCTTCATTACTCCATTTGGAGTTTTCTTGGCAAAGATACTGAAGTGGTTTGCCATTTTCCTTTTTCAGCTCATTTTACAGATGAGGAAACTGAGGCAAACTGGGTTAAGTGTTTTGCCCAGGGTCACACAACTAGGAAGTGTCTGAGGCTGGATTTGAACTCAGGTCTTTTTGACTCCAGGCCTGACACTCTATCCATGTCCTACCTAGCCACCCATTTTATCAATGAAATCACAGATCAAGTCCCCATCCCTATCCAGAAATGGAAAGGGTGTGAAGGGAATGGTGGAGGAGGTTATGCACAGCCAGAGCCTGTCTAGATGTAGTGGACCACATGAGGCTCTCAGCAATCAGTCCAGAGGGGCCACTGGGCAAGGAAATTATTATCTCTATTTTATAGATGAAAAGACTGAGGCTGAGAGAAGTTGGAGTGTCCAAGGTCACTCAACTAACATGTGTTGGTTTGGAGACTTAAGCCTAGGCCTTCTGATCCCAAATCCAGACCTCTATCCACAGTTGAGGGGCAGGAGGAGGGGGAACAATATATTGCGACAGAGTTGAAGTCCCCCAGGCTCAAAACAAAACCCAAGTTGTGGTGAAGAAAAGTCTTTGATATCTGATGAATGGCTCAGAGAGGAAGTTTAACCCGTGTGGCATGAGCTCATCTTGTGCTATATGGGGGGTGAACCTACAGCGACCAGTTCCTCTTTGATGCCACCACTCAAGTCATACAGGGATAGACAGAAAAGAGAAAGAAGCTTTGTTCTTAGGATTGTGAATCCTAATTGTGTGGGTCTCCAAACTCAGAAAGGGAAGAATAAGAGTCTATGGAGATGATATTAATAACAATAACATTTACATAGCACTTTCAATTTTGCAAAGTGCTATCCATAGATTATCTCACATATATTTGATGTGACTTGTTTTCCTGCCCAGTTCGGTGGCATGACCTATCACTATTCTTCTTGCGTAACAACTTTCTGCTCATCCTTCCCTGTGTGGTCTCCTGAGACATACTTCCGATGGTCTCTGCCTGCTTTTGGTTGCTACAGCTAATTAGTGCTCCTGCCATTTCCCTGAGAACATTGAGTGCTGGGGGATGTGAGGCACATCTTGCCGACAGGAAACACTTGTATAGTATTGGCTCTGTTCGGCTATTATTTCCTATGAGTGTGATTCTCAAACTGAGCACTGGAAGGGGGGCACGTGTGTGCCATATGCTTCATGTGAAGGACTCTAGGGAGCAGTCCCAGATGGCGGTGGGAGACTCACAGAGTGCAGCCGGGCACTCTAGGAAGAGGTGGGGGAATTAAAACTGGCCAGAAGAATCATGAAGTATTAAGAGTTTCTGCTCAGGAGTTTCTGGCTTTGTTTTTCTTTTAATGAACATGTAGTTATTGTCTAAGGAGATCTATAAGGCTTCTATCTTGAAAGGAACTTTAATTAGAACATTAAATTATAATGCTGGTTCTTGTCATCAACTTCCTATTTCTTTTTGGGCAAATAACTTAACCTCCATAGACCTCAGTTTCATCATCTGTCAAATGAGGGAGTTGAGCTAGATGATCAGTGAGGTCCCTTCTAGCTTGAAAAGTCTGTTATTCTTTAAGCCAAATGATAAATGGAAAGCCCTTCTTTTTTTTTGGTTCAAATCTGTGAGTTCATTGGTGTGAGGAGTCATCTTCACAGAGGTGGCAGTTGAAAGCTGTGGGGGGAATGAATGGATGGCCGAGGAGGAGAGAGTAGAGGAAGAAAGAGAAGAAATGACAAGATGGTTAAGGATAGAGCCCTTGGAGCTTGGGTTCATAGTGTCTTTTACATGCTAGTTTGCTTATATCCACTATCTACCTTTCCATTGCCCTTTGGGTTACTTATAATTTTAATTCTGTCAAGATTGTGTGGTTCCATTATTTACAGTTCTGTAGCATCACCAAGAGAATGTTTGTATTAAAGATTTAGACTTTTGTTAAAAAAAAAAAAGATAGAGCCCTTGGCTAGCACCCATCTTTGAGGGTCAAGAAAGAAGATAAGGAGCCAGCAAAAGGGACAGAAAAAAAGAGTAAATAGAAAAATAAGAATGGGCAGGTAGGTGGTGCAATGGATAGAGTGCCAGGCCTGGAGTCAGGAAGACTCAACTTCTTGAGTTCAAATATGGCCTCAGACACTTCCTAGCTGCGTGACCTTGGGCAAGTCACTTAACCCTGTTTGCCTCAGTTTCCTCATCTCTAAAATGAACTGGAGGAGGAAATGGCAAACCACTCCACTGTCTTTGCCAAGAAAGTCCCAAATGGGGTCATGAAGAGTTGGACATGACTGAAACAACTGAATAACAAGAAGAAAGGTAAGAGGAGAACTGGGAGAATGTGTTGTCTTTGAAGTCAATGGAGAAGGGTTATTTAGAAGAAGGAGGTAGTCAATAGCGTCAGAACCAGCAGAAAAGTAAAGGAAGATGAGGAAGGGAAAAATAAAGCTGTTGGTCTCAGTAATTAGGAAATTACTGGTGACCACTGAAACCAATTTTGGTGAAATTTGGGGAGTTGCAAGGCTTTGAGAAGACAGTGGGTAGTGAGAAAGTGGAACTATCGATTTTCTCAAGAAATTTAGCAGGGAAAGGGAAGCAAAATATGGGGCAGATTCTGGGTGAGATAGAAAGATCAATGTGAGACTTTTTCCCCTTTGTTTTTTAGAATTTGGTCAACCTTAGCATACTTGTAGGTCTATGAGAAAGATACAATGTTTGGAGCATGACTTAAGATGCATGAAAGGAAAAAATGACTGTTGAAACAAGGTCCTGGAAGAAGCAGGGAGGAGGGGACAGGATAAAGGGTATAGGTAGAGGGAATAGCCTTAGTAGCAGAATTGTATACATCTTCAGAGATGATAGGGGAGGAGGAGAGAATAGATGAGGATGGTAAGAAGTTATGTGGGATGGAGGAAGAAAGCTAAAAGAACTCAAATCATAACCTCATACTTCTCAGTGAAGTGGGAGGCTAGGCCATCTGCTGAAAGATGGGTAGGTGGGGACATGTTTTGAGAAGAAGAGAGGAGGAAATGTTTGAAACAGTTTGCTGTGGGGAGCAAGAAAGGGAGTCAATAAGGGTGAAATGGAAGAACTGTGGCATTGTCATGAGATTCCAAAGAAGATCATGCACCATGAATTTGTTAATTTCCTGACTTCCTCCAGCACCCAGAGGCCCTCTCCACAGAAATGGAAGAACTGGATAATGGAGCCAACCTAGAGATGAAGATTAGTGAATTGCAATGACACACGGTCAAAGGAGTGAGCTAAAGTCTGTGGCTGGTGAAATGGTGAAAGACAAGCCTTTACCTAAAGGAATGAATCTCAAATGGAATTTCAGATCATTGACAGCTTTTTGGTCTTGATTAGGAGTCATCCAAATGCTTTGCTTAGGCAAGGATGTATTCAAACCAGTTCCGTTCTGGTGAAAACTACCAAGCCTATAAAGAAGTGAGCACTGATGGAGCACCAATACACAGATATGAAAGTTGACAGTCATCCTTGAACTGTGAGATAAATCACCACCCTCTCCTCTCAGGATTAGAGAGCTGTTGGGTTCCCCACTTTGTGGACCAAGATGGGATTTTCTGGCATGATTTGTTGTTCATGGGATCATAGATTTAGAGTTAGAAGGGACCCCAGGGCCATATATTTCAACCTTCATCTTACATATGAGGAATTTAAGTCATGTTGAGTAAATTTGCCCAAGGTTACAGAGGTAGGAAGTGTCAGAGGCAGGATCTGAACCCATGCTCTCTGACTCCCAAGTTAGTGCTCTTTCTCCTACACCATGTTGTGCCCTTGCAAAAATGCAAGGTATTGCGAAAATTCTAGAAGTTTCCTCCACCCGCCCCCTATACTTTGTCAGGACCCAGTGTTTGGGTTCTGTTTTTTTTTTGGCTAGTCAATGGGGTTAAGTGACTTGCCCAGGGTCACACAGCTAGTAAGTGGTATGGGTCTGAGGCCATATTTGAACTCAGGTCCTCCTGAATCCAGGGCTGGTGCTCTATCCACTGCACCACCTAGCTGCCCCTCAGTACTTGGGTTCTGAATCCCTCCGTAAACCCCACTTTACTTTCAGTTCATTAAAGTAAGGTACTGGGGAAGAGTCACTCAATTAAAAAGATAGAGCCATATCAGCAGTAGAAGTTTATTCTAAGTTTGTCCAGCATTCTGGAGTCAAATCTTGCTATTTTTTGAATTCCCAATCCCAAATTGGCCTATACCAGGAGTCACAGGATTTGAGTTAGAGCAAGAAGGGACCTTAGACGCCATGGATTCCACCTCTATTTTTACAGAGGATGGATTTGAGATTTGCATCTCGATTGTTTCTATGGGAACTATAGCTTCAATTATGACCTCGTGTTTATTTCTAATATTTATTACTTATCTCATCTTATTATTGAGGTTCTGGAGCTAACTGAAAAAGATGTTAGGAATAAGGTCATCTCTTTATTCCCAGGTGATCCTCAGAGGTGGAATCTTTTTAAGTTCACTGGTAGCTCTTTCTCTACTAAAATACCTGGCTAGATACATTTTCCTGTTGCTGTTGTTTACTTTGTTTATTCTCAAGCCCTTTGCAAGCCCAACATAGCCATCCCTCCCTGCTCCTGGAAAGGATTGAAAAAGGGCAAGTCTTACTTTAGTGGGAAAGAGAAGGTCTGTTTCCTAGCAGGCATTGAAAAAATGGTGTGTCAGGAACTTACCATTCAGATTTTTGTGGCTTCATTATTGTTTTTAAAATGAATTCTCAGAACATCAGATGTGACCGTATTCACATGTAAATGCATAAGTACATTCAAAAATCAAAATCAAATAATATTTGGATATCCACACCTTTGCTGCCCTCCATTAGTCAAATAATATTTCCTCATCTGTAAAATAAGAAAGTTGGGCTGGTTGCATCTCTAAATCTTAAGATTCAATGATCCTGGGATTTTAGACTCATAGAATCTTGAGTTAGCATTTGTAGCTTAGACTTAGAGTCTGAAAGACCCTAGTTCAGATCCCAATTCAGATACACATAGTAATAATATGTATTTTATTATATGCATTTAAAAATATTATTCTGAAAAGGGGGTCCATGACACAAAAAGGTTAACCCCTTATCTAATGGTACCTCCTCATTTTACAGATGAGGAAATTGAGATGCAGAAAGGTTAAGGAGTTTGCCCAGGGTCATACATATGGTTAGTGACAGACTTCAGGTCTTTTGACCTGGTTACACAGCAGATAGAACGCTGGGCCTGGAGTCAGGAAGACCTGAGTTCAAATCTAAATTTTACTAGTTGTGTGACCCTAGGTAAATCATTTAACCTCTGATTGCCTATGTTTTTTTAACTGTAAAATGTGGATAATGGTACCTTAACTCTCCAGGTTTTTTGTGAGGATCTAATGAGATAGTATTTGTAAATTACACTGCATGGCAGTTAGTATGCATTTAACAAATGTTTTCCCCCCGACCCTTGATTCAACAAAATGCTTGCTCTATGTCAATGGCTATATGGCATCAACTCTACTAAAGAGCGTTGAAGGAAATAGCTAAAAATTGTCAGCTAATCCATCTTTCAAATAGAAGATAACCAAGAGAAAGATAATGTTGCCTCTAAACTGATGACATTAAAAAAAGTCATAATGAAAAAGCAGTAACCAATTAGATTGGGGCTCAATCAAAGAAGAAACTTTCTTACTACAAGAATTCTTTGACAGTGATCATGAGCACTCTTTGTCATTGGCAGATGCAACAGAGACTAGATATTCTTTCCCTCTTTCAATTCATTCCTCATTCTATCGCCAGGATAATCTTTGTACAGACCTGTGCGAATATCTTCAAATATCTGCAAATCCCAATTGCCTAGTGAACAAAGGTCAAGCTCTTTTCCTTGGCATTCATTTGGTGCCATCCTGTCTTTATGACCTTTTCTCCAACCTACCTTTGATGTACTCTGTGCTCCCACCAAACTGAAATAGTCTTCGTCTCCCCTCCAATCGGGGCAGTTAGGTGGAGCAATGGGTAGAGCACTGGGCTTGGAATCAGGAAGACTCATCTTCCTGAGTTCAAATCCAGCCTCAGACACTTACTAGCTATGTGACCCAAGCAAGTCCTGTTTGTCTCAGTTTCCTCATCTGTAAAATGAGTTGGAGAAGGAAATGCAAAGCACTCCAGTATCTCTGTCAAGAAAACCCCAAACGGGGTCACGAAGATTTGGACATGACTGAAACAACAACAACCCCAGATGTGGTAGGCTGTTTCTCATCTCCTTGCTGATGTTGTTCACACTCTTATCTGTACTTGGGGTCTCTTCCCTCCTTTTCTTTGTCTGTAGAATTGTTTATCCTTCAAAGCCTAACTCATGTCACTTCTTCCATGAAGTCTTCCTTAGTCAGTAATAATCTCACAAAGCTTTGTTTTATATGTTTCTAATGTACCTATTACATGTTATTTTGTATTATAATCTTTTGTGTATGTATCTCTGACTGGAATGAAAGTTCTATTTATGTCTTATCTATACCTTGTATGTCAGTAGTGCCTGGTAAACAGTAGATGATTAATAAATGCTCATCCTATTGAACTGAATGTCAGAAAAACATAGATGAAGGGATCAACTAGTAAGTCATCCAATTGAATTACATCAATAATGAGTACTTTCATAAAAATAACAGTGAAAGATCATAGCTTTAGAGCTAGAAAGAACAATCAAGGTTGTTTGGTCCAGCTCTCCCATTTTACAGATGAGGAAAACAAGGCCCGGAGAGATTAAATGATTTGTCCAATTATACCAGTAGTAAATGCCACTCAGGAATTTGAACTTACATATCCCAACTCCAAATTAAGCTTTGCTTCCATCGCACCATGCTTTCACATCAGTAATAATATAGTACTTGCTGCTTTCTTGAATTGCTTTCTATTTACTTTCTTTTCTTTTTCTTTTTCTTTTTGTTTGTTTTTGGCCTATATGGTGAATCCCTCAGAGGAATGCAGCTGCATAAGAGCAGGGATTGTTTCATTTTTGTTCTTGACAGAGCAGTGCCCAGAGCAGTGCCTGGCATATAGTAGGTTCCAAAAAAAATGCTTGTTGAACTGAACTGGGTGATTAAGAAAAGCATCATTTATAGGAATGGAGGCTTTTAGAACAGAAAAGACCACATCCAATTTTTGATGCACTGAATGAAAGAAGGAGTAAAATGTGGGTGGTAATTATTCAGAATCTTTTCAATGTGGATGATTGTGAGCTGGAGGTTCATAATCGGAATGATGTAGAATTGTTAAATCAGTTTTCCAAGACTGTCTTTCAAGGTGGCCTGGCTGTCAGCTTTTATCACATGTCTGTCACCAGATGTGATGCTGTTTAGGGGGAGTTTTAAAGACAAGAATAGTCTTTTTCTCCCCTCATGATTGCAATGTTTGACTCTGGCCACCAGGTGGCGATTGAGAGTCACTTGAAGACCTCTACAAGGAATGTTTCTTGTAAGAGTCAAAATCAGCCTAGGCTCACCTCTGTAAAGTAGCCCTCTCTTTATTAAAATGAATCAAAACTTGACTAAGTGTAACCATTAAAATGGATCAGACAATGACCTTTTATAACAAAAGATCAAAAGAAATACACAGGTGAACTATGTGCCTTTGGGCAAGTAACAGACTCTCTGGGGTCCAGTTTCCTCAGATCAGACTGTTGCACTAGAATGACCTCAAAGGTCCCTTCCATCTTCAAGTCTATTGTTCTAGGATGCTATGAATGAATATCTTGCTGTCTTTCTATTAAACTTGCTTCTAGCCTGTTACTACCACTTTTATTTTTAGACTTTGGTAATAAGCTTTTTTTCTTAACTCACAGATTTGGTGGTTATATCATAATAAAAGATAACATTTACATATGTTATCTCATTTGATTTAATCCTGAAAACAACCCTATGAAAGCAGGTACTATTATTAGTCCCATTTTTCAAATGAGGAAACTGAGGCAGAGAGATGAAATAACTTGCCTAGGGTCACATATGCACCTAGTGTCTGAGGCAGGATTCAGACTTAGGTCTTTCTGGTTCCAGGTTCACTGCCCTATCCACTATACCATATTTTCAGCTCCTGAGGGTTCTTGTTTAGGAAAGACCCTGTCTCCTGACTTTTGGGAGCCTTCAAACAACTTGACTCTCATACTCAAACACAGCTTGTGACTTTTCTGGTTTATTTCTGGTGATTTTGTATTTTATTTTCTCTGAAAGAAATGACTACCAACTCCATTATTCTTTCCACTTCAGTTTTTCCATACAATAGGAGCCAACTTCATGATTTAAAAGTTGAATTGTTCGTCTTATACACAAAAGACTTGGAAGTGAAGCAACCTAATTAAATTATTCTAACATGCAGGGAAAAGTATTTCAAGTGGCTTTAGCTCTGTTCCTAAAAGGTGGAGATGTTCTCCCTAGAGCTGCTTACATTCTGATAGCCTGGTTACTGACTCATCAATAGCTCTTTGAAGGGAGGGGCTACTTCCTGTTCTCTTCTTTGTACTTCTAGCACCCCTTTACAAGGCCTTACACATAGTAGGCAGTTAAAACATGTTTGTTGAACTGGATCAAATTTACCACTGAAACCCAGAAATAACTTTTATTTCTGCTAGTGGGTAGAGCTCTAGACTGGGAGGAAGGAAGATCAGAGCTCTAGATTCTACCTAACTTGTTAGCTGCCTGGCCCTTAACCTTTCTTGAGGCTCTGTTCTTCATCTCTAAAATGGGGATTGTGAAAGCATCATTATCTACCAGGGTTCTCCTTCCCCCTGCTAGTTTTTTCCTAAAAGAAAACAAAGCTGTTCAAGTGGTGAAGGCTCAAGTTGGGCGTCCCTTGATACAGCTTTCTGGTGCCATCTGGTTATATTAATGTAGCTTCCCAGATGAGAAAGGGCATAAAAAGACTCACCCACATGGAGTCTTGGTGGATGGAGATTTGGTGGATGAACTAAGACCACTAGAAACACCACAGCCCACCTTGCTAACCAGACAAGGTTCGAAATGGAAGCAAGGGGAAGCATGTCTACTCAGAGTCTATAAGTATTCTTGTAGAATATCCTTTTTATGTGGTGGCTGAACAAATCTACTTTTAAAAACTGTTGAATGACATTTGAGTGTCTCATGTCATTCTAATGCTGAACCTAAACCAACAGGGGATCAGCCTGAGTCAGACCCATTCAATATGAGGTTGATAATACCATATACTTCGTAGGATTATTGTAAAGACCAAATGAAATAATATAGGAAAAGTACTCTGCAAACCTTAAAGGGTTATATACATGGGAGCTATTATTACCCTGGAAGCAAAAATAACTGTCCAACCAAAGAAAGCCGTGCTTGTTTGTTGATGGGTAAAATGTCTGCAGAAGAATGGTGGAGTTAATGTCAGGACTGAAATAAATATTAAGACCAGCATGAGGGTGTGGTGGCTCACTGTAAGCTGTGGACCCTATGTGGTTGTTATGCAGGAAGCAGGGCCAGTTTTGAATGATTTGGCTGCTGGTAGGCAAAAAAACCTAACTCATACAAAATGGCCATGCTCCAAATATGGCAAGGCTCCAGAACAGTAGAGTCAGTGGACACTAAGTCCTATCTATAACTGGAGAACGTTAGAATTTGGAAAGGAATTTTCTACCACTAGTTCTGTGGTATAAAGCATGCTATTTATTAGCCATCCTATTAAATCAGAGGGAGAATTTTTAGCCCAAGGGGCCAGGGTGAAATTGCTCTGCTCACTGATTTGCTGCTGGAGCCCAGAGAACATTTTTCACTTTGGTGACCTGCTCTGCTTGGCCTATTCAGAATAGAGCTCCTTTGGTTAATGATTAAAGCTTCAGAAGGACTATGAGCAATGATTAATCAACCTTTCAAAAGGCAATAGATAAATTCATCTTCCCAAATGAAAGCAGGCTGAGAACTCTGACTGAAATTCATTTTAATATCTCCTGAGCATTACTCTTTCTGCTTTTTCTCCCTCTGACCTTATGTGTGCCACCACCTTGGCTTACTAGCTCCCTCTGGATGTCATGAGTAGCCTGTAAAAAGAGGTGGTTGACCTAGATGGTGTCTTCAGATCCATTTGAACCCTAAAATCCTGTGACCTATCTAGGAAAGAGTTCAAAGTTTCAGAGAGAGAAATTTGGGGTCAATGTGAGGAGTAGGTTCATAACAATTAGAGATATCCAAGAGTAGAATGAGTTTAAAAATGTGAGGTAGTGAACAGCGTGCAACCCCCCACCCCCACCCCTGAAGATCTGGGAGAAGCTAAATAATCATTTGTTGGGGATGTTTTAAATGGAATTTCTGGGGGGCAGAGCCAAGATGGCAGAATAAAAGCATTGACATGCTTGGGCTCTCCCCCAAACCCCTCCAAATACCTGTAAAAAATGGCTCTAAACAAATTCTAAAGCAGCAGAACCCACAAAAAGATGGAGTGAAACAAATTTCCAGCCCAAGACAACCTGGATGATTGATTGGAAAGGTATATAGCGCCAGGCTGGGAGAGGAATGCAGTTCAGTGTGGGCGTGCAGGCAAAACAGGCCTCAGTGAACCTGGTGCAGCCCTCAGGGGACTGAACCATGGGCAGCTGTGGTGGTTTCTAGACTTCTCAACCCATGAATGCCAAAGACAACTTAAAAAGTCAGTAGAAAAAGTCTGTGATTGCGGTGAGAGAGAAGCTCCATCCCAGACCCAGTCCCTGCACGACCCTGGGGTGGCAGCTGCTTCTGGAGCTTCTGGCCTACAGACTGAGGGGAAATCACAAAACTCCCAAAAATGGAACCTTCCACACTGGAAGCAGACCCCTGCCTTCAAATAAAGTACAAAGAAGATTGGAACATACAACCAGAAGAAGATGAATTGGTCCCAGGCCATGGACGAACTCAAAAAGAACTTTGAGAAGGAAGTAAGAGAAGTTGAGAAAAAACTCAGAGTGATGCAAGAAAATCATGAAAAACAAGTTAACAGCTTGCTAAAGGAGACCCAGAAAAATACTGAAGAAAATAACACCTTAAAAAATAGCCTAACCCAAATGGCAAAAGAGGTCCAAAAAGCCAATGAGGAGAAGAATGCCTTAAAAAGCAAAATTAGCCAAATGGAAAAGAAAGTCCAAAAACTTACTGTAGAAAATACTTCCTTAAAAATTAGAATGGAGCAATTGGATGAGAAATCAAGACACTGTAAAACAAATCCAAAAGAATGAAAAAGTAGGAAACAATGTGAAATATCTCATTGGAAAAACAATTGACCTGGAAAATAGATCTGGGAGAGAGAATTTAAAAATTATTGGACTATCTGAAAGTCATGATCAAAAAAAGAGCCTAGACATCATCTTTCAAGAAATGATCAAGGAAAACTGCCCTGATATTTTAGAACCAGAGGGCAAAATAGAAATTGAAAGAATCCACTGATCACCTCCTGAAAGAGGTCCCCAAAGGAAAACTCCTAGGAATATTGTAGCCAAATTCCAGAGTTCACAGGTCAAAGACATTAAGGGACTGGAAGGCTTGGAATATAAAATTTGTAGGGCAAAGGAGATAGGATTACAACCAAGAATCACCTACCCAGCAAAACTGAGTATAATCCTTCAGGGGAAAAAATGGATATTCAGTGAAATAAAGAACTTTCAAGCATTCTTGATGAAAAGACCAGACCTGAATAGGAAATTTGATTTTCAAATACAAGATTCAAGTGAAACATGAAGAGGTAAACAGGAAAGAGAAATCATAAGAGACTTATTAAGGTTGAACTGCTTACATTCCTGCATGGAAAGATGATATTTGTAACTCATGAGACCTTTGTCAGTATTAGGGTAGTTGGAGGGAAAAATCATATGTATGTGTGTGTATATATATATATATATATATATATATATATATATATATATGGATAGATAGATAGATAGAGGGCACAGGATGAGTTGAAGATGAAGTGGTGATATCTGGAGAATAAAATTAAGGGGTGAGAGAGGATTATACTGGGAGAAGGAGAAAGGGGAAGGTAGAATGGGGTAAATTATCTCACATGAAACAGACAAGAAAAGGCTTTTTACAGTGGAAGGGAAATGAGGTGAAGGTGAGAGGGAATGAGTGAATCTTATTCTCATTGGACTTGGCTTAAGGAGGGAATAACATACACACTCAATTGAGTATGGAAATCTATCTTACCCTACAGGAAAATAGGGGGGAAGAGGATAAGAGAGTGGGGAGGGGGGGATGATAGAGGGGAGGGTGGATTAGGGGAGGAGTAATCAGAAGCAAACACTTCCAAGGAGGGACAGGATCAAAAGAGAGAACAGAATAAATGGGGGGTGGGATAGAATTAAGGGGAATATACTTAGTTTTTCACATCATGATAACTATGGAAGTGTTTTGCATGACTGCACAAGTATAACCTGTATCAAGTTGCTTGCCTTTTCAATGAGGGTGGGTGGGGAGGGAGGAAGGGAGAAAATTTGGAACCCAAAGCTTTAAAAACACATGTTAAAAAAATTGTTTTCACACACAACTGGGAAATAAGACATACAGGAAATGGGCTATAGAAATCTATCCTGCCCTACAGAAAAATAGAAGGGAAAGGGGATAAGAGAATGAGGAAGAGATAGAAGGGAGGGCAGATTGGGGGAAGGGGTATTCAGAATGCATGCCATCTTGGGAGGGGGAGGGACGAGATGGGAAGAAAATTTGGAACTCAAAATCTTGTGGAAGTGAATGTTGAAAACTAAAAATAAATAAATAAATTAAAAAAAATGACATTTCTGTTCTGGGTAGGGAATAGAGTAGATGACCTCTGAGGTCTCTTCCCACTCAAAAATTCTGGGATTCTTCTTCTTTTTCCCTTTCTCCTGCTTTCTTCCCTTCCCTTTGTTTTTTTCTTTCTCCTGTTTTTCCTTCCCCTGGATCCATCTCCAATTGATTCCTATTCAAGTTTTAGTTGGAAAGTTCTCTACTCTTGCTCAAATTGTAGTGTCCACTGGACTTGCCTGATATTTTATATATGACCCACAGGGCTTGACCAAGTTTCCTTAGCCAATTCAAACGCACTTCTGGTGCAACTTTCTTCCAATTGATCGAAGAATTTTCCTCACTTGTTCTGAAGTCTATGGTTGTTTCTAGAGAGAAAAGCTCTCACCTAGTTAAAGGAAAAGGGCTTACTTTAATGCTTACTTTAAATGGAGTGGGGTTACTTACTTGATTTGTTTATTCAGTCCCCATCCTTAATCTTTCCTCTTCTCCATTCTGTTCTATTTCTTAGTTTCCTTTCTTCCTTCTTTATCCCTGCAATTCCCTTTCCAATTCCTTCCTTCCTTCCTTCCTTCCTTCCTTCCTTCCTTCCTTCCTTC
>NW_020954626.1:2343401-2371631 GCF_900497805.2 Vombatus ursinus
TTCCTTCCTTCCTTCCTTCCTTCCTTCCTTCCTTCCTTCCTTCCTTCCTTTCTTTCTTTCTTCAAACTTAACATCAACAAAAGTCAATATTTCAATATACAAAATGTGAATTTCAGTTAGGTACAATTAAAAAAAAACATTTAACAAGGTAACAAAACTGCATCAATGTCTGTATCCTCTTTTGAATTTCCTTCTGGCCTCTTCTGTGCATTTTAATGCTTCTTTGACACTCTTCTTTCTTTCCTTTTTTTTTTTTTACATTGCAGCCACTACCCACCAACTCTTTTACCCTATTCCCATCACCAAATAGTTCTCTCTTACAACAAGTAAGTATAGTCAAACAAAACAAATCAATATAATTGCTATATCTGCAAATGTATCTCATTCTGCATATTTTGCTATTTAGAAAATTTCACTTTTATAAAAAGAGTTATTGATGTGTTTTGTTTTTATATTACAAACACTTCTAGGTTACCCCTGCTTCCTAAGAGGTCTAGTACTACAGTAAAACAATTATGTAAAAGTACAAGTAAACATTCCATATCTGTAGTACCTTCCCATCTCTTTATTTGAAAAATATTAACAGAAATCTATTTTCTCCCTCTCTCAACCCCCCAAAACAAATTTCTTATAACAAATACGCATAGTCAAGAAAAACAATTTCCTTAAAGACTCGCTCACACTCCGTCTGTCTGTCTCTCGCTGCCTCTATCTCTGTTTGTCTCTCTGTTTGTCCCTGTCTCTCTCTTAAGCTTTATTAGTTCACATAATTCCATAGCATAGCTACACTCAGACAGGCAGTATTCAGAAAGTCAGCAGAAAACCTTAGGCCAGTATTTATTCTTTTGACATTCTTCTGCTGCTGTTCAAAGTCCTTAGTCCCAGCCAATTACCTTACTTGGGGTTAGGAAACTCCTTTTAATTCCTGTCAAATCTTTAATTGTCAGTTTGACTCCTCACAAGATATTTTGAGAATACCAGCTAGCAACCCTGTGAATTAGCTGTGTAGGGCTGGACTGATATGGTTCTCCTCAGTCACTATGGTGTTACCAGTTGTCATGAATGTCAACTTGGTGCAAAAACAAAAGACCTAGGAGAAGCCAACATGTCTATTCACCTTCACTTTAGAGCCTTTGCTCCAACTATCTGTCAGCAAGAAAATCATTGGTTTTGTTTAGTATTTCTACTATGCAATAAATCTCACTCGTCTGATTACAAGGGCATTGTGAGTCTCTAGTTAAACACTAATTTTTTTCACCGTCTCAACTAAAGATAGAATCCAAGGAAATAAACATCACATGACATATTGTTGTTGGTTTTTTTTTTTTTAAAGACTGAGAATACCTATCTCAACAAAGCTGGAAGTGTAGGGGCTATTTATGGGCCCATTCCCATTCCAATAAGCACAGAAACTTTGAATTGTTCCATTTCCAAGTTTAACCAGTTAACCCCTCCCTAGGCAACCAGTTCCCTGGGACTCATCACATCAATGCCAAACTTACTACAGATACCTTATCTAGCCCACTGAAGCCCAAAATCTTTGAGCTCCAGAGAACCACCCACCTTCCATGATGGCACCTACGTTCCACCACAACTGGCACTGACCATAGATTCTTAAACACTCCAGTCAATAATTTAATAAGATTCTTTTCCATGTGGTGCCAGTCACATGACTCATGAAGTTCTTACTTAGCAGATTCTGGTCCCTCTGACTCCTCAGGGTCATTCAGTTTAATCAATGTTCTTCAGTTTTCCCTGTGTCATTTGTTTACTCTGGGGCTTTAACTGATTGACAGGCAATTCTCTACACTTGGGGTTTCCTCTTCTGATGTGTATTAATTGTTCATTTTGCATTTCTTTTTTAAATTTTTTTTTTACAAGTTTTTTAGAACATCCTCTGGAGCTTTTAAAATCTTATCTTTTGCCTCTCTCTAGAGCAGTCAGTGTCCTTTCCTGGTTGTTACCTTGCTTTTTCCCTACCCAAATTAGAAGTTAGAATGAGACTATCCTAGGGAGGTGTGAACACAGCATTCCTCCCCCTCCCCACCTTAACCATTGACCTTTATAGGGAAGGAAATAAATCGGTCTGTCTGGGAGGGAAGTAGAATGTTAGGACCAAGCTAACAATGTGTTTTTCTTCTTCAACCTCTACCTAGGAGTCACTGAGCAGCCCCATTCTCTCTTTTTAAAAAGGTCATAATTTTCCTTTTGATCTTTTACATAATAGTCATCTCCATAGATTCCAAATTTTTAAACAATTCTCTGCCCACATTCTACCTGCCCTTGTAACCAATAAAAAGGTAAGCAAAAGAAACTGATAGCATATACAACATTCCATACTCACAGTCTGCCATTTCTCTAACAAGATGAGGAGAATATGCTTCACTATCTGTCCTCCTAGGAACAAAATTAGTCACTTTACGTAATCTGAGATAAGCTGCCACATGCAGTTAATACACTGTGGTTCTTTCTCTAGATCCAGGTCAGCTAGATAGCCCCTTAAAGATTCTAGGGGTGCCCTAAGGGGCTAGGGACATTTCTTCTTTAACACTATCAACTTGAACCCCTAGTGACTGTGTCTTTGACCAATGTTAGAGGTCAGTGAGTAGTACCATCTAAAAACTTCACATCAATTAACTTCTACAGCATACTTTGAAAGTATGCAATAAAAAAATAAGCATTTTTATGCCATCTTGAGGTGGGGAGAGGGATGAGATGGGGAGAAAATTTGGAACTCAAAATCTTGAGGAAGTGAATGTTGAAAACTAAAAATAAATAAATTAAAACATTTTTAAAAAAAGAAAAAAGTGATGAAGTTCTTTAAACCTCTGGCATCAACAAGCTGCAGAATGTTGATGTTTATCAATATGATAAGTTGTTTCACTTTATTTTTCAAACATTTAGTTAATTTAAAATAGAAAAAAAAGAACATTCCCATTTGCAAAATAGGATAGAAAAAGAGAACTATATGTGAAAATAAAAATACCATATATTGTTTGCCTTTCATTTTTTTCAAAGTATATAATAAATGCAACATGTATCTTTAAGAAAAAAATATAAGCATTTCTTCCCAACCCCTTAAGGGCAAGCTCTGCCCTACACAACCTTTATCTCTAGGAAGAGTAGGTCCAAACTGAGCTCATTTCCCACATGGCATTGTTCCCACCAAATTCATGTTCAGATGTCATATGACTTCTGGATAAGTCCTTTTTCTGAACTGGGATGGGTCCCACAAGTTACTCCCGAAGACCACTACTTATTCCTTATCACTTGCAAAGCTCAACATGGACCCACACTTCCAGACTCCTGGTAACAAAGATGACTCCAGTGACTCAAGCCTGTCTTCACTGACAGAGGTTCTTTACCTGTTTTGTTTCATGGACCTCTTTGGCAGTTTGGTGAAGCCTATAATTCCCTTCTTAGAAGAATGTTTTTAAATACATAAAATAAAGTTCATAGACATACAAAGGAAACCAATTGTATTTGTTAGGGGGAGGCCTACAGCCAACTCCCTGTTAGTTGAGGGTCTGGTCATCAGGAAAGGGTATGGTGACTCATGTGTTCTTCAAATATATGGTCTTCAAGTCAAGTCAGAGGGGCCCCAACTCCATGTGGGTGGGACTTGTGATGTCCGTAAGTGACCAAGAAGCTCTGTCAAGAGAGTGGGAGGGGCTAATTAATTACCAGGGACTTCTTTGTTGCATATTAGGGATAACTAATCTCTGCTATTGGGAAATATGGACCCTATCACAATATTAAAGTACAGTTACCTAAAATATATATAAAAATAAATTCATGGACCCTAAGGTCAGTGTTCCTGCTCATTGGTGACATCACCATCAGTGGAGGGGGTTATAAAAACAACCACCCAAGTGGCCTAAACCCATCAAGGATTCCATCTGTCAAAGTTGTGCTCTGTTTGATATCAAGACATCTAGAGATTGTCGAAATGAATTGCTTTATCTGGGAAATGTTTACAATCCTGTTAGAACATATTAACTCTAACAATTAAACAATATCAAAGCATGCTCTGAAATATGGCACTATTAGGCCCAGCATCCCCAAAGTTATAAAATAAGAATATGTAATATAACCTCAATTAAAGTGGAAAACTTTCTTCTTATGTGGGATAGGGTATGGTGTGTGTATGTATGTGTGTGTGTGTATGTGTGTGTGTGTGTGTGTATGTGAGTGTGTGTGACAGAGAGAGAGGGAGAGAGGGAGGGAAAGAGAGAGAGAGAGAAGGAATAGAGAGAGAGAGAAAGAAATAGGGGGGTGGGGGAAGGATGGAGGGAGGGAGAGAAGACAGGCATAACTGTGTGCACATGCATTGCATGTACAGCCTTATAAATTGATAATAATAGCCTGACGTCAAAGACTTCACTGCTGTATATAGTGTACAACAAAGTAACTGGGACTTAGTAAAAAGAATGCTGGGTTTGGAGTCAGATGATCTTGGCATTGGCCTAAGTCATTGAACCTTTGTGGGCCTCGGTTTCTTCATCTGTAAAGAGAGTTGGATTAGAGCTCTTCTAACTCCTTGCAGCTTCTGAGCTTTGATCCTATGGTCCAAGTGTGTTTTGCTAAATGCAGAACTCATTTTGGTCATTGATTCGCCTCCTTGTCACTTGTTTCTGGGTTTCCAGAATGGTAATAGAGTAAAGGGCCCTGGACTTGGCATCAGGAAGACTTGGGTTCAAATCCCACCTCAGCTGTTTCCTAGTTGTGTGACCTTGGGGAAATCACTTAAACTTTCTGCACCTCAGTTTCCTTATCTGTAAAATTGGGGCATTGGACTCAATGACCTCCAAGATTTCTTCCAACTATAACTGTACAACCCTATAGTTTTAGATTTTCTCCTTTTTCTCTTTCTTTGACATTTGACCCTGTTGACCAAATATGCCTTCCTGAACTTTTTGCCTTATTTGACTGCTGTCAATCTATCCTGGCCTCAGTTTCCTTATCTGTAAAATGAGAAGATGGACTTTGAGGTTCCTTCTGGCTCTGTGATCCACATAAGCAATACTGGCCAAAGGATCGTGATTCTAGGCAAGAAGGGAACTCAGAGGCATCTTACCAAATCTCCTTATTTTGTATTTAGTTTTTATTTATTTTTTTATTTTCATTTTTATTTTTTGCTAGGCAATGGGGCTAAGTGACTTGCCCAGGGTTACACAACTAGTAAATGTCCAGTGTCTGAGACTGGATTTGAACTCAGGTCCTCCTGACTTCAGGGCCGGTACTCTATTCACTGAGTCACCTAGCTGCCCCAAATGCCTACTATGTGCCAGGCACCAGGCTAAGCATTTTCTTTTCTTTCTTTTTCCTTTTTTCCCCCATTATTTTCTAGATAAGGAAATGTAGGCCTAGATAAACTGACAGGAGTCAAAGGAGGCAATGTGTACAGTGGTGAGCGAAAGGCCCTGAAGGCAGAGGACCTAGGTTCCAATCCTGCCTCTGACAGTCACTACACAATGTGACCCTGGGAAAGGGATTTCACCTCTCTGGGTCTTAGTTTACTCATCTAGAAAATGAGAGGGTTGAAGTATACGACCTCTGAGTTAGTTTGAGGGGTTGACAGGAATCAAATGGGGTAAGTTTTGAGAAACACCCAGGTGGTGCAGTAGATAGAGCACTGGGCTTGAATCAGGAAGATGTGAGTTCAAAACCTGGCCTTAAACACTTACCAGCTGTGTGACCCTGGGCAAGTCACTTAATCCCTATTTGCCTCAGTTCCTTATATGTAAAACAGGTACATATTAGAGAAAGAAATCGGCAAACCACTCCAGTATCCTTGCCAAGAAAACCCCATGGACAAGTCCATGCGGTCACAAAGAGCTGGACACAACTGAACAACAGCAACAACAGCGTGTGGTAAATAGGATCAAATACCAAAGAGAGAATAATCATCAACCCGAAAAAGTTAGGTGACTTGCCCAAGGTCATACATACTATGAACATCAGAAATAGAATTGATCTGGCAGCCTCTGGTCCCAGGGTCAGTGTTCTTACCATTGGTCTATGCTATGATTTTCCTCTTCTATATTCTGTTACTTCACTATAGTGCCCTCCTGAGTCATCCTCTTCTTCTGACTTCTTAATTGCAGTAATTCCCCAAGATTCAATCCTTGGTTCCTGTTTCCTTCTTCATACTATTTCTAGAACAGGGATTCTTAACTTTTTTTTTTGTCATATTCCCCTTCAGCAGTCTGGTCAAGTCTTGTGGATCCCTTCTCAGAATGAAGGTTTTAAATGCATAAAATAAAATATGTAAGGTTACAAAAGAAACCAACTCCTTCAAAATATAATGATCAAAACATTAAAAACTCAAAGCAAATTCAGGGGCTCCAGTTTAAGAATCCTTGCTCCAGAACTTTTAAGACACTTAGATTAGGGGGGAAGTGTTTCATTAGATTTTTCTTTAAAATCCTTTAGGATTTTTACAGTTTATTTTGAGCAAGTTGATAAAAACCATTCAGGGAGGCAATTTACATTTCTAATGCCAGTCCACATAAGCTTTTGTTAATTAGACAGAAATTTGGTAATTAATCATATGCATATCATTTACTTGGGGTTATTCTGTTTAGTAAAGCTGTTTTCAATTATAGATATTTATAAAGAAAATGAGTATCTGGCATTGTTGACATTCTAAGATCCACAGAGGTTTTTATGGAAATTACACAAGTAGAAAGATGAATTTTCAGAAAATATTCTTGTCAGTCCTTTGAGAAAATAGTAAATGCATACTGATCATGTCTAGCATCAACATATTTGCAAGCCAATGGTTCTATTTTGTATTTCTATTATAACACCTTTCTTTCAAAGACTTCATATAACTTGTCCTCATACTATCCCTACAACCCAGTAGATTGTAGGCTGATAGATTTAGAAGACTCTAAATCTAGAGACAATCTAGTAACATCCTCTCCTTTTAAAGAAGAAACAAGGCCCTAAGAGATGAAATTATTTGCCAGAAGTCAGACAAGTACTAAGTGGCTGAGCTGTGGTGATAATAACTAATTTTTAATTATGGGGAAATTAGAACAGAGAAATAAGTTACAGGCAGTATGGTGTGTGGAAAGAGCACTGGATTCAGAGGCAGAGAGAGGATCTGGGTTCAAATTTTGGCTAGGCTGCTTGGTACCTGGGTGACCTTAGGCAAACCACTGAGTCCCTCTTTGGGCCTCAGTTTTCTTATTTATAAAATGAGGTTGGATCATATAATCTCTAAGAGAATACTGGCTCTAGAGTACTTTGTGGAGGAACCCTTGTGTGGTTGAGGAAGGGATTTTTCTCTTCTACAACTCCCCATCTGGCATGATGCCAAGAAGGAGATACCCCATCCACCAGATCAAGAGTTTATCAGTTTGAAAGGGTTTTGGGGAAAATCCAAAGGCAGTAGAGAAAAATTCTCCAAATAGATAGTTCCAGAAAGGCATCATTGTTGCTGTTTGTCCTTCATTTTCGAAGAGGATCAATGACGTCATGGGGTGATGTCTTGACTTGTGTATGAATTGGATTTAAGTGAGGCAGAGCTGCACAAAGTCATCAGCCTCACTCTCTCTCCCTGAGTCATCAAAGTCCAGTGGCAAGACAAAAGTCAAGGTGACTGGCAATGGCCCAGGATGCAGTGGATGATCTTGGCATCTTTGTTGTCTGACTGAACTCTAAGCGCTCCACAGAATCTGCTTTAGCTGCCTTCTTGGCCTTTGGAACAAATTGTTCTCATCCACCAATTCTCCTGGGGGAAGTCTTCGCATGGTTGGGGTAGTCATCCCCCGACCTCATCAATGGGTTTGAGGCCTATTGGTAACCCTCCATCTGGTTTAGCTCATCCACTGAGACTGTTTCCTGGGGTGTGGCTGCTGCACATGTTACAGCTTCTTGGAGTCACAGGTGAGAGCTGGGTGAATCAGGTGGGACTCCAGAAGTGAATGAGCAGCCCTGAAAAGGGCTTGGCAAGTCCCTACACCAGAGATGCTAGTACTCCCTGAACTCCCCATATACCCCACAAAAGCAGTCACTCAAAAGATAAAGCGACTTCAAGGAATAGCATCAGCAGCAGAGAAGAAAGCTGGCTACAGACTGAAGACAGAGCTCAATCTTGGAAACTCAGCTGAGCAATGTGCCCAGCAGAGATATTTTGCCTAGGAAGGCACTTTGTAAGCACTCCACAGGAGATAAAGAACTTCTAAGGCCTGCAGATATGGAGTTCTGAACTGCCTTGGCCACTACATCCACTCTTTCTATGGGCATTTTTCTGGGATGAGCCTAATTCAGGTCAGTACCCTGGGAGTTAATGTATTATATTGGAAGTGAATGACTCAGACCTTTCATCAGTCAACAAGAGGATATTTATTTATTTATTTAGACAACTGAGGTTAAGTGACTTGCCCAGGGTCACACAGCTAGTAAGTGTCAAGTGTTTGGTCTGAGGCCGGATTTGAACTCAGGTCCTCCTGACTTCAGGGCTGGTGCTCTATCCACTGCGCCACCTAGCTGCCCCAACAAGAGGACATTTACTTAGCCCTAAAAGAAGGCTATTCAATAAGACTATGCATTGAGGATACCTTGCATTGATTCAGATGACTGAAGTTTCCTTGACTGAGTTGCCTATTATGGTCTGCCAGCCAGGACTCATACCACACCTATAATATTTGTGGCTGTTTTGCAGTCAGGTGACCAAGAAGATATCAATAACCCAAGCGATTATTTCCCTGAGCCAAAGGTCTTATGGATATTTTCAATACCTTTTAAGGAAATAAAAAACACCTAGCCTTATTTGCATGGTAGAGGGGAGGGAGATTAGAATATTGTTCCTATCACATTCTACCCATTATTGGTGAGGTCCGTAAGGTCTTCTAGAGCACCTTCTGCCGTATAAGTGATTTTATGGCTAATGCTGGTCAACTCTGACTTTAGGAGTTCAAAAAGCTGTATATAGGCAACACTAAAAGAGGAAAACAAAAGCAAAAATATAACAAAAGCATGTATAGTAAGGTTGAGCATGTGTGCAGGCAACTTTGACAGCATCTTCACAAATGGAGAATATGGGAGCCTGCTTCTGGGATAGATGGGATGATATGTGATCAAAATCTCTTGGAGAGACTGGAGAGTGGGTGTAGACATTCTGTAAGTGTTTCCATCACTTTCTCCTGATTTAACTCCTTTGCTGACAATATCTAGTGAGAAAGAGTTTTAGTTGGGAGAGATGATGAGTGGACCCTCCTCCACTCTGAGGTTGACATGTGGCCTCATTAAACCAACTTTGGTCCTTTGCTTTTGTGCTTTTTCTTTTCCATTTTAGGTGAAAGGATTAGAGAAATCAACCCCGTGAATTTTGTAAGGTCAGGAGAGCAAGCCTTTCCATTTTTGTTACCCCCACTGGTGTGTTCCCTTAGTGAATATCAGTTGGTCTTAACTAGTCAGCTGTCAGTCACTTAATTATCCTTTAGAAACAGGTATTTACTAAAGTAATATAGTAAGACCAGTTATAAAATATCCCCCCAAACTAGGGGCACAACGTTCCGCAGCTACATATAGAGTCCCCAAGAAATGGGCTCAGGCTTAGCCCATGAGTGGGAAAAGCAGAACATCTTACTCCTGGAAGTCCCTTTTTAAGAAGTCCTTTTCTTCACTTTGTGGGACCTTTAAAAAGGTCCCCTTAGACATAGTGTAGTTTTCTGCTGGGCTCCTGGTAGAGTCCCAAATCTACTATTCTCCAGTGGTTCTAGTTAGTCCTCAGTTCTCTGTTCAGATACTGACACTGTTGTCAGCTGTTCTAGAGACAATGTGAGGCAACTGATCAGAAATCCAAACCCTATGGCTCTTTGAAGTTCACAGGGTCATCCTCTGGTCCAAAAGGGAAGGGAGACCAAGGAGCTTTTCCTCTTCACTCCATTTCCCACCACCCTTCAAGCTACGATTCCTTTTCATGTGCTTTAGTGAAACTGCTCTCTCTTTGAGACTGCCTGGCCACTTAAATGTTCGTTAGTTTGCTATTTCATGCAAACCCCAGAGACCATAACTGATTATTCTCAACCTATCCCAATATATTTCCTTGGTGGTGTTA
Organism: Vombatus ursinus; assembly: GCF_900497805.2. Classification (NCBI taxonomy): domain Eukaryota; kingdom Metazoa; phylum Chordata; class Mammalia; order Diprotodontia; family Vombatidae; genus Vombatus; species Vombatus ursinus. The sequence goes on from NW_020954626.1 coordinate 2,353,474, forward strand.
TTTAATTTCCTCCAGTGGATTCTACTCCTAAATTGATTAAATTTGTTTGCAGTAGGTTATATCAATTTTCAGGAAGAAAACAGTATTTTGAAGGCAAAGATCTGATTTGCGGAATAACCAATCATTTTATTAGAATAATATGCAATGTACATTAAAGAACACATAACCAATCAGTGTATGTATGAATCTCTGGTGATTTTGGCAGCATTCAGGGGAAGGTCTTCTATTATTCATCAGGGAATCCGATGACTGACCTCATAATAGCATTGTCCAACATCTTTAGAAACGATGAAAGTTCTTATCTCTGGAGAGAGATTTGGATTGAGAGGGAGTACCAAAGGAAGCCTTTTGCCCTATAATACCATTTTATTTGAAATCATCTATCTAGCTGAGGTCCTAACAGGAAGTGGGAGTATGGTGGGTAATAGCTACTCCAGGAATTCTTAAAGTAAGTCCTTTTTATTTCTAAAACATTATGAGACTTCTCAGATAAACTGCAATTCATAAAATCTCAAAGAAGATGAGAGAAGATGGATATACCTCTACATGCTAAAAGAGTGTGTTTGTGCTTTCATAATCCTTGGTATCTCCCAATTGTTGCCTTCATCTCTCTTTGATTTCTAAGAAGCAGTGTAGTGCTGTGGAAAGAGCACTTGGTTGGTTGACCTTTGTTCTTGAAAAGGACCAAAATGACATCACTATGTCAGAGTCAAGTTACAGTGCATGTGACTGTGACTGATCAGACCAATATGAGCTCAGAATGCTCTACCACAGGTCAGGCACAAATTATCCATATGAACATTTGGGTGGATTCTTTAAATTTGTGCTTTTCCAATTTCTTTTGAGCTACTTCAATTCTGCTTTGCTCGTAGAGCACAGCACCTTCTCTGATGAGGGCACGCCATGCTGGGCAGTCCTGTACCAGTGTTTCCCATGTCGCACAATCGAAGAATTAAAAGACCTGGGTTCAAACCCTGACTCTGACAGTCACTAGCTGTGTGATCCTGAAATCTTTAAGCCTCAGTTTTCCTCATCTGTAAAAGACAGAAAATAAAGCTTAGCATTTCTTCCCTCACAGGGGTATTGTAAGGAAAGCAGCATGTAGTTTTAAAAGCATCATATATTTGAGGTGGCTGGCAGTGCAGGAAATAGAGTACTGAGCTGAAGTCAGCAAGACCTGAGTTCAAATATGACTTCAGATATTTACTACCTCTGTGACCAAGTCACTTAATCTGTTTGCCTTAGTTTCCTCAATTGTAAAATGGGGATAATAACAGTACTTTTCTTATAGGATTTTTGTGAAAATCAAATGAAATAATGCAAAACGTGTAGTATTGCCTGGAATATAGTAAGTACTATATAAATGCTAGCTGTTATTATTATTATTATTATTATTCCTCCCCTCCCCCTACATGTAAAAGTAGATGATTATTATCATCATTGTGTGGAGGAAAAAAGGCCAGGGGCATCATCACCTAACTTTGCAGTGACTTTCCCAAATCCCTCAAAGTAGTCATGAATCCAGACCTGGATCAGGGGGCTGGGAACAGGAACAAGGTCCCTAGGATTTCAGAAATCCTAGGAAAAGAGCCATTCCAAATCCTACTTACAATACAAATGTGGTACTCATAGCTTGGCACAAGCATATTTTCATTCTCTAATTATAGCTCGTAACAAATAGCCTGAATTAAGGAATCAGAAACTATAACAGCATTTAAATTTTATTCAGACAACTTTCATGTTGGCTTGAATATCTCCCCCCTCCATTATTTCTCCCTCATCCACCCTTTTAGAAGAAAAGAGAAAAATAGTCTTCACATCCACCACTCACTTTCTTTTTCTGCTTTGAAGCAACCACCACTCTGATGCTAGAACAGGGATTGCCAGCTTGGTTGATGAGGGGGAGCTATGTCTCTGAAGGTTTGAAATCACCGTGGCAGGTAATGGATGGATGGATAGACATAAGGATGAATGGACATAAGGATGGATGCATGGGTGGAAGGATAAATGGACAGAAAGGCAGATGGATGGGTGGGTAGATGGATGCATAGATGAATTGATGGGATGGATGAACAGATGGATGGATTGATGGATGGATGCATGGATGGATGGAAGGATGGATAGATGGATGGTAGAATCACAGATAGTATGACAGACTTTGTTAAATGCCTCGCTGTAATCTAGGTGAACTATGTCTATGGTTTCCCCTTCATCTATCATCCTAATAACCCTTTCAAAAAAGGAAATGAGCAGTAAGGGACAGAGCCATGATATGGAGGGACAAACTAGGATCTTTCCCTTCATTGGGAGGTAAGTAATATTACAATCCCCATTGCACGGTTGGGAAAACTGAGTCAAACAGTGGTTTAAGTGACTTAACCTCTTAAATGACAGCTAGTAAGTGTCTGAGACCAGATTTGAACTCAGATCTTCCTGACTCCAGGTCAGCGCTTTTTCCACTTACCACCTAGCTGCCTCTAATAAGGACCTTAAATACCTTTACTCACAGGATTAAGAAATGTGGGAACATTGAGCAAGTATACTTTGATGAGACTTGTTGAACTTTTAAGAATGTAGCTGATTTATAAGGTTCATATAAAGCTAGAACTTTGGTTTGGCCCATGTTGAAGTTGAGTGAAAGAGTTAGATATTACCTTTGCTCTCCAAGTCCAGTCTATAGTGACTAGTATAATGGACCTTGCAAAGGAGATTATGGCATTGAATTTTAAAAATTAGCCACATGCTTAAAAACCTAGCAACTCTCTAAGAATGAGAAGTGCAGATTTGCCAATATGCATCTGTGAAAAGGAGTTCCTTCCAATGATAAATTCCCCAAATGGTTGGATAAAATGACTTCTTAAGGAGCCCTTTGACTCTTCATGTACATCAACACATGTCTTTTAGAGGGTGACCAAGAGTACTGAGAGGTTAAATAACTATCTCAGGATTATTCACTAGTATGGTTCAGAGGTATGACTTTGACCTAGGTCTTTCCAATTCCAAGGCTAGTTCTCCATTCACTATATCACACTGTCTGTCACCAGAGAAATTGATCACCAGAAAAACAGATAGACAATTATTGACAAGAGAATGAAGGAAACCAATGGGCAGTTTGTGTGTCCTATTGGTGGTCTCCATGTAATGTTAAAAGATTAGAGTAAGCGCATGGGAGAGATCATTTATAGAGGATTTATAGGAGAACAGAAACAAGAGTCACACAAGATGGGTAGTCATGGATGGGTTGCCATTTGAATTGTTGGAGGAGGTACTCACATTGATGAGATCACAGAGCTCGTAGTGCAGGGGTAGAGAACCTGTGGTCCTCTAAGTCCTCAAGTGTGGATCTTTGAATCCAAACTTCACAGAACAAATCCCCTTAAAAAAAGGGATTTGTTCTGTAAAAACTTGAACTCATTCAAAAGACCTTACCCAAGCACCTAGAATGCCACATGTGGCCTCGAGGACAGAGGTTCTCCACCCCTGTCCTCCCATATTCTTCAAGAAAACAGGGCTGTCTGTGCTTTCTATTTGAATACATATGGAAATCTTAGTAACCATTACCTGCCATTACCACTGATTAAGGAGAGATTTTTTTTTTAAATCTAGGCATGTAATTGGAGTAGTAGAGTACAGAATTAGGAATCAAGAAGACAGACCTGTGTTCAAATTTGGCCTTAGTCAATTCCTAGCTGTGTGACCCTGGGCAAGGTCCACCTCTTAGCCTTACTTTTCTTACCTATAAAATATTGTTGTGAGAATCAAATAGGATAATACATCCAGGTCCTCCTTTGTGCCAATAATGAATCCTGTGAAGTGGTCACATTTCAGTATTCACCTACATATTTCCACTGGAATCTATCACCATATTCTTACATAATTATAATTTTAAATAATATGAATTCAAATACATGAGACCACTTCAGGGGATTCATTATTCACAATAATCAGGATTGGTGGTATATGTAAAACATTTTGTAAACCTTAAAGCCCTATATAAATATTAGCTCTGAATATTATTATTAAAGCCTCACATGTGCATTTTGACATGAACTTTTGATGACCAGAGATCAGTTGTTCCTTGAAATTTTGGGCTGTCAAAAGCAGACACATTTTCCCAACACAGCTGTATTATCTGGAATAGCATTAACAATAGTGCCTGGTACCCTGCTTAGACTGCTGGGGAACGTTAGTGTGTGTGTTTTTGTGTGTGTGTTCGCATGCGTGCTCACGTGCGTGTATGTGTTTTGTTCTATTTTCCATCTGGTGACTTTTGTTTTCTTCTAAATTATGCCGTTGAAATACTTTCCATAAGTGCAATCTTGACAATAAACACAATGAATGGGTAGGAAGAAAAAAGGATACATTCTGGATGCAGATCACTGCTGAATGTTTCCCTAAATTTCTGGTAGAGGGTATGCTGAACAGATGAAGAGGAGGCAAATGTTGAATGCCAATTGAAAGACCTATCACAACTAGAATATTTATCTGGTCTAAATAAATTAGTGCAGGGGTAGAGAACCTGCACTACTAACTAGATATATGTCCCTGGACAAGTCCCATAATTCCTCTCATCCTCAGAAACTGCATCTATAAAATGGAAATAAAAATAGCACCTATCTCATAGAGCAGATTGTGTTTGAGATGCAGCTTAGTGCAGTGGTGAGGACACTAGTTCTGATGTCAAAGAACTTGGGTTCAAATCCTGTCTCTGGTGCTCCCTACCTGTATGACCTTGGGCAAGTCATTTGCTTATCCTCCCTGGGCCTCAGTTTCTAAATCTATAAAATGAGGGGATTAGAGTGGATGATCTCCGAGTCCTTTCCAGACCTAAATCTGTGATCCTATGAAATGGTAACTAGTTATCTTTATTGGAAAGCAGGTTTCTTCAACAGGTCAATCAATGAACTAGGGAGAACTAAGCAGCTGGCCTCATAACTGGCTGCCACTGCCATTTCCCTTTACTCTCCATGTCTGGATTTCAGGATTTCCAGCAGAGAGAGCAGTGTGCTGGACATGACTCTGAGAGGTCTGTAGTTCAGGAGGTAGAAAATCAATGTGATCCCAAAGGAGAAATTAAATGAATGAGATCCTCATAAGTTGGATAAATTACCTTTACCTAGCCCAGGGGTGAGGAACCTGTGGCCTAGAGGCTACATGTGGCCCTCTAGGTCCTCAACTGCTGCCCTTTGACTGAATCCAAACTTCATAGAACAAAATTGCCTTAATAAAAGAATTTGTTCTAACTTGGACTCAGTCAAAAGGCCACACACTCAAGGACCTAGAAGGCCACATGTGGCCTCAAGGCCGCAGGTTCCCCACCCCTGACCTAGCCCATAAAGATGACTCCATCTACCCAAAGGAAAAAAAATTCCCCCTGGAACTGCTTCAGTTGTCTCATAAGTTTTAACAACTGTCTCGTTATCAAAAATTTATTTGATGAACTTTTCTATTGTTTGTACAATTTGTTACTTGTCCCAAAAGTTCTTTAGAATTATTTCATTTAGTCTTATTATTTTAAAATCCATCCTCTAAGGGAATTTCATTGAATATAATTTTGTTGCATTATAATCAGTAAGTAATGTGTTTAGTATATCTGCTTTTCCTTTCTTTTCTTTTTTTTTTTTGGTGAGGTTTTTATGCACCAACATACAGTCAGTTTTTATAAAGGTGCTATGTACAGCAAAAAGTTATGTATATTCTTTTCTATTTCTGGTTTAGTAATTGCCAGAGATTAGATTTTTCTAAAGTTCTATTCAGATCTTGAATTTCTTTGTTTATCTTTTGATTAGATTTGTCTAGGTTTGAATATGGTACACTAAATTTCCCCACTATGATGGTTTAGCTCTCTATTTCTCCATGCAATTCAATTAACTTTTTCTTTAAGTATTTAGTTGCTATGCTATTGTGTGAATATAAGTATTGATATTGATTCATTATCTGTGATATCTTTGTGAGTAATATATTTTCCCCAACTATGTCTTTTTATCTTGTCTATGTTTATTGTAACCTTATCTGAAATCATGATTGCTACCTTTGCTTTTCCGAGTTTATCTAAAGCATAACAGATTTTACTCAGCCCTTCTACATGAATCTTTGTGTTTATTGTAAATAATATTTTGTCAGATTCTACTTTCTCTATTATCCTTTTTTATTTTATGGGTGAATTCATCCCATTCACACTCACAATTGGTTATTGTATATTTTCCTTTATCTTGTTCTCTTGTGCTTTTTCTTCTCTTAGCTCCTACCTCACTCTTTACAAGTAAGAACGTGGCAAGAGAAAAGGAGTTTGTCTGACTCTTGTGATCTTGGAAATGAAACAACCTATATCCTCTCTGTTTGAGCTCCTTTTTCACCCTTACCCTACCCTTTCTACTTCCAGGCTCTTAGTCTTTCTTGTTTTCTTTCTAATCTTCCCTTTATGTTCTACCTCCAAAAATTGAGTTTGTTTTGCTTTTAACTACTTCTTTACTTATTTTATCTTCCCTCATAGACCCTCATCTTCCACTCCCTTGTCTCTGTCCCTTACTGTTTCCCTTTTGAGTTTAATATATTTCTATACTGAAATCTCTATGTGTATATATGTATTGTATGTGTGTGTGTGTAACTGTGTTTAATCTTCCTTTTTCAGATTCAGATGAAAATGGTTCATAACATACCTTTCTCCTCAACCCTTCCACCATGATTATGTATCCTTCATCCTATGTACCTCTATTATGCAACAATGATTTCCCTCCACTTATTTCTTTTTTCTTCTGCCAGTATGTCCCCCATTCCTTCCATTTTTGTCTTCATCTAATACCACTAAAATGCAGCAAAACCACCCATAGACACTCTGTCATTTTAACTTTTCTCTGTGTCCCTTAAATATATTAGTGTTTTGAGAAAACATTTGTTTCTTCCTATTAATATCTGAACAATTCATCACCACAAATTCCCTTTCAACTAGACAAATGTGTATACCTTTCTATCTTTTTCTTGGCACCTGAGTTTCTATTTCAAAATGTCTACTCAGTTCTGATCTTTTCATCAGAAATGCTTGGAAATGCTCTACACCATCAAAGGTCCATTTCTCCTCCTGCATGACTGAGTTTAGTTTTGATGGCTAGGTGGTCCTTGGTTGTATGCCTTTATCTATTGCCTTTTCAAATATCCTATTCCAAGCTCTCTTCTTCCTTACAGTAACAATTCTTGTGTTATCATCATTGTGGCTTCTTGGAACTCAAACTCCTTATTTTTGGTCATTTGTAGTATCTTTTCTTTGACCTGGAAGCTCTGGATTTTGACTATGACATATGAAACTATTTTTTTCACTTTGGAGTTTATTTAAGGAAATGACCAATGGATTCTTTTCATTTTCTCTTTGTCTTCTGGTTCTAAGAATTTTTAGTAGTTTTAATTTATAATTTTTTGAAATGTGGTTTCCAGACTTTTTTTTTCCCTTCTGGACTGTGCTTTTTAGAGAGTCCAATAATTCTTAAATTATCCAGGTCAATCATTGTTCATCTCATTTACCTCAATGTCTAGGTTAGAGTATCTACCCCTGAATGACATTCCCCAGCTGAATGGTGTGGATAGGATCTATTGGTCCTGTATGGTTTAGGATAGTGGCCCAGGCTAGGACAGTCCTTGAAGGGACTGTGTCTGCTCTGTGTTGGGCTCTGCCTGGGAGCTCTCTCTTGCCATAGGGCTCTCATATCTCTCCCTGCTGTAGGATCTATCTGAGGTCCTTCCACCTTGATGCTGTCTTCAGGGGCTACTCCCTTACTGAGTTCTTACTCCAGGTATTATGGACTGCTTGAACTGGATTTTGCTTAGTGTTTTTCCCTTACAGCTGGGTCACTAGTCTCATTGGATCTACTGGGATGAGATTTCTGTAGGACTCTAGTCATCCCTCTGAGGATTCCTGGGTTGAGTGGAGGAGTCTAGAGTTGATTCTTCCTATGTTTTTCTAGAGTGCTGTACCTTTAAGCGTCAATGGAATGCTTTCAAAAGATTTGGGATTCTTTGCATCCTAGGATGCTACCATCTGCTTATAATCCCCTCTAAAATATACCATCTACTTCCTTTCCCACAAAGCTAACTTTATATTTTATGCTGGTAGCAAGTCTTTGATAATGCTATAGATTTGATTCAATCCAAATTTAACAAAGATCTGTGAGTATCTTGAAGCACAGGATGAAGATATAGAATATAAATGTTACCAGGAGGTACATCCATGCCACCTGCTCTGTCTGACAATAGTTATCTTATGATACCCAGGATTCAATTGTTCTGATGGTGAACCAAGTCTTGTGTTTATCTTACATTTTCAGATCCTGCACAAAAGAGAGAGATTAAAGAGTGATGCTTGACTCAGCCTTGAACTCCTTGGCTGACACTAGGTAACGTTGAATGTTCAGGGAGGAGCTTAGCCCCATCCTCAAAAAGTGACTGTGTGTTCTTTGTCCTAAGTGGCCTATAGGTCATTTTGAGGCCTTCATGGAATTGCCTCATGTCATGTAGGTCACTTCTTGCCCCTCAGTTTTTGATTCTCACAAACCATATCAGGAAGTATCATTGAGTACATTGTTTAACTTAATGGCATATCAAGTTTTGTTATTACACAGTTGATCATTTATCCAATCTAAGTATCCACATCACCTAGAGTTGACTGTGAGCTTCCACTGTTTCCATCCATACCCTAATATACCAAAACTCTAATGGATCTATGATCTTCTCAGTATGTGTATTGCAAAAATACTGATCAAAATTCACCCAAGCTTTCCCATCCTGTATGACTTTTGTATATAGACTCCTATAAATTTATCTTAGGGATTTTGTTCAACATTCTGGGATTCTTCCTACATTTTGACATTGTGAGAATATCAATGGGGCATCTAGGCTATCCATTCATTAGACTTTACTCTGGCTACATGACTAACCCATCTTTTGTTCTGGGAATAAAGTTCTTTGATAGCATCCTTCACACCATTTCTCTTGCATAATTCCCTACTTGTGAAGCACTGTAGGATGTATACCCATCAGGAGTCCTTTCATTTCCCTGTGAATGATCTTTAGCTTCAATTCTTCAGAGACCTTAACATTCCATGACTCATGGCCATAGAACATTACCAGAAGAATATTGATATTAAAAAATGGGCCTTCATTTGAGAGAAAAGTTTAGGGTTATTAAAAGACTCGCACAGTTTTCCAAAAGCAAGACAGGGGAGTTTTCATCATTAGCAAAATAATTTGCAGTTGTCTTTGCTACATCACTGTTATTGATCTCTGAAAAACAGAAGTAGGTGGAGACAGACAAAGGAGAGAGAAAGAGAGAGAGAGAGAGAGAGAGAAACAAGATTAGAGATAGGCAAAATTGTTTCACTTTTAGAAAGGGAAGAATATAGATTCTTTAAATTATAGAACAGTGAACTTGATTTCAATCTGTATTTCTAAAGACACTTAGAAAGAGAGTGACCATTACAAGCCAACATGATTTCATCAAGAGCAAGTCATGCCAGACTCACTTTGTATGTGAAGGCATTGAAGACTCCCATTGCGATGTAAATATTATCTGAAAGTGAAAACCATTCAGGGTTGACTGAAAGTGATCCCTTAGTACTGGACCTGCATTGTTCATATAACTTACAGTACAAACAAAAGTCATGATGGTCCAATGTTACTCTTCCACATTATGGCTCTTCCCTTTGCCTCTAATTTCCTTTTTTTTTTTTTGGCACGGCTGTTAGGATGATAGATTGGTAGAATGCCACAGATAGAGTACATCTGGATTTCAATAAGAAATTTAACAAAGTCTCTCACATTGTTTGGAAGAAGGAAATGCAAGGCAAGAAGCATTTATTAAGTGCCTACAATATGTTAGGCAATGTGCTAAGCACAGGGGATACAAATATAAGCAAAAAGAAGGACAGTCATTGATTTCAAGGAGCTTACATTCCATTATGCAAAGACATCACATAAATAGGAGCTGAATAATGGTGAGGGACAAAGAAGTAAGGTCCAGGAAATCAGCAGAGCTAAGAGAGAAATGCAGGGTGACTAACCTGGGTCCCTCCTCAAAATGGAGGCCCTAGGATGAATGTGCCAATACAAGAAAGGAGCTGACATGTTCCAGGGTGAAAAGGGTACAGAGGTGGAAGGAATATTTCAGGGCAAGGAAACCCTTCAATAGTTGAGGGAAATTTCAAATTAAGATAGCAGCTGAAGCATGGTGGCAAAGTCCAGGAAGTCAGAAGCAGAGCTGGGAGAGGAATAAAGGTTGGCTGGCCTGGGTCCCTACCAAAATGGAGGTCCCAAGAGGAACACACAGATGAGAGGAAGAGGCTGGCATGTGGTTGGATATTATTCTAGGATGAAAAGGCCAAAGGGATAGATAGACGTTCTAAGGTAAAGCGACCCCAGGATGAAACAGCAGCCATGGAAGAAGGAGATTAGCATGGTAGAGGGACACTCTAGGGTAAGAAGACTTCAGGGATGGATGGATATTCCATGGCCCCAGGCACAGGAATAAGATGGGGAGGAATGGGACAGATAATCTGATTCAGAAATGATTGAAAAACTGGACTCTCCAAATAGTTATTAATGGATTAGCATCAATTTGGGAAAGAATTCTCCAGAGGAAAGGCCAGGGATCTATCCCTGACCCTGTTCTCTTCAACAATTTTCTATCAGTGACTTGGAGGAAGTAATAGATGGGATATTCATCAAATTTGTGAGTGACCAAATCTTAGAGGGATGGCCAAAGTGTTAGATGACAGAATCAAGACATAATTAAAGTCTAGAGTAATGGGCCTAATCTAATAAGATGGAATTCCATAGTCTTACATTTAAATTCAAAACATTACACAAATACAGAATATAGGCCATGTGGCCAGTCAAAAAATATCTGTGGATTTTAGAGGGCTGTAGCCTTAGTGTGAGTTAATAGTAGGACACAGAAGCAAATGAGATAAGACAATCTTAGGCCACATCAATAGAAGCATAGGATGTAGAACAATGGAGGAGATAGTCCTCTTATACTTTGCTGTGGTCAGACCAGACATCTTGTGTTTAGTTCACATTTTAGGCAAGGAATTGGTAAAACAACACACCCAGCAGAGGGTGACCAGGATTATGAGGGCACTATAGACAATGCTATACAGGGAATGGCTAAAGAAAAACCAGAGTCAGAGCCAATAAACATGTGTTAAGCACCTACTATGTCCTAGGCAGAACACAGCTAGGAGGTGTAGTGGATAGAGTGCTGGCCCTGAAGTCTGGAGGACCTGAGTTCAAATCTAACTTCAGACACTAGTTATGTGATTCTGGGCAAGTCACTTAATCCTGTTTGCCTCAGTTTCCTCATCTGTAAAATGAGCTGGAGAAGGAAATGGCAAACCACTCCAGTATCTTTGCCAAGAAAACCCCAAATGGAGTTGCAAAGTGTTGGACACAACTGAAAATGATTGAACACGTATCCTAGGCACTGTGCTAAGTGTTGATTTTACAAAGAAAGTCATAAGACAGTGCTTGCCCTCAAGGAGCTCACAATCTAATAAAAGGGGACAATATATACTTGACAAATGGTTCTCTAGCCTTTGCCGGAAGACTTCTAATTGGGGCGAGGGGAGACATGGTTTCCTGAGACAACCCATTCCATTTTTGGAAAACTCTAATTGCTAGAAATTTTTTCCTGATGTCAAGCTTAAATTCGCCTATTGGCATCTTTCATCCATTGTTCCTACTTCTGACCTCTGGAGCCAGATGGAACAGGTCCGATCCCTCTTGAACTATGACAGCCTTTTACATACTTAAAAGCAGCCATCTTGTCCCCCTAATTCCTTCTCCAAAGCTCATCTCCAGTCTAAACATTTCTGGTTCCTTCAAATGATTGTCATATGAATTCTAGGTCTTTCAACGGGCTGATTGCCCTCCTCTGGATGCTTTCAGCTTATCAATGTCCTTCCTAAACTATAGTGCCCAGAAATAAGCACAATACTCCAGAAATGATTGTCTGATCATCTAGGGCAGAAAGGCATGCAGGTCAATGAGCCCAAAGGGTGTCTGCAAATTGGGAAATAAAGGCATACAGGTCAACGAGCCCAAAGGGTGTCTTCAAATTGGGAAATAAATCTATAGGAGGAAGAGCAGTTGAAGAGAGTGCTCGACCTGGAGTCAGGAAGACCTGAGTTCAAATCCAACCTATACACTTACTAGCTGTGCGATCCTGGCCAAGTCACTTGGCTTCTATTTGCCTCAGTTTCCTTATCTGTAAAATGGGAATAGTAAAGGCACAGGGTTGTTGCGAGGATTGAATGAGATGATATGCATAAAATACTTTGTAAACCTTAGAGTTCTATACAGATGCTAGCTATTATTATATGTTAATGATGATGATGATGATAGCTAACATTTATATCATACTTATTTTGTGCCAGGCTCTAAGCTAGTCACTTTATAAATATTTGATGCTCCCAACAACCCTGGGAGATAGATGGTATTATGATCCACATTTTATAGATGAAGAATCATGTCTCTGAGTCTGGCTTTCTATCCACTCTGGTGTGATGCCTCTTGTCAAGTTTTCTCTTCCAGGAACAAAGCTGTTGCCATGTGTGAACTGCATCTGGTTGGCCCGATTTATTGTAATCTTGCCAGGTGAAACCACCCTCTATAGTCAGAGCCCTGTGGTGTAATGGAAAGAGCACTGCATTTGCAGTCAGGAGGCCAGGGTTTGAATTTCCACTCTGCTATTTGCTAGGTTGGTGAGCTCAGGCAAGCCACACCTCACTCCTTTGAGTCTTATTTTCTCCGTCTATAAAAATAGAGTTGAATTACATGGTTTCCAAAGTCTCTTTCAGCTTTACCCATTATACAATGCTTGGATCCTTAAGTTGAACATGTCAGAAAATGTTATCAGTCTTTAGTATCACTGGATGTAATTTTGTGTATATTTCATCTATTTAAATCTAGGCATCTTGTTTTAATAATGCATTGTAAAGGAAATATGATTTGGAAGGAAAATCATGGGACTTTGAAGATGTATCAATTGTACACTTGTACAAGCACAAAGGGGATAAAAAGCTCTCTGATGATCATCCAGGAATATTCCTCTTAGCTATTTTGGGGAAGAAATTATTGTGAAGTACACTGAATGGATTAGTCACTTACGTCTATGACAGAGGTATTTTACCTCAAAGTCAATGGACTTTCATCCCCTTCAATCGATCAATGGAGATATGTTTATTAAGGGCCTACTATGTGTCACTCATTGACCTAGAGACTGGGGATACAAAGACAAAAATTAAATAGTCCTGCCCTCAGGAAGCTTATGTTCTATAAAGGGACCCAACAAGGTAATTTGGAGGGGAAGCACTAGGGGGCTGAGAGACATTGGCAAAGGATGCATGTAAGAGTGGGTATTTGAGCTGAGCTTTGGAAGATGTTTGGGATTCTAAGAGGCAGAAGTGAGGAGGGCATGTATTCCAGGCACAGGTGACACACGGCCCATATATGCAAAGGCATGGAACTGGGAGAAGAAACACTGAAGATGAGGAATAGTAAGAAATCTAGTTTGATTGGACTTAAGAGTGAGTGAAGGGGGGGCAGCTAGGTGGTGCAGTGGATAGAGCACTGGCCCTGGAGTCAGGAGGACCTGAGTTCAAATCTGGCCTCAGTCACATAATACTCACCAGCTGTGTGACCCTGGGCTTAATCCACTTAACACACAATTGCCTTAAAAAAAAAAGAGTGAGTGAAGGGGGTAATGTATAGTCACACTGGGAAGACAGGAGGAGCCAAGATAAGAAGGGCTTTGATACCCAAACAAAGGAATTTGTATTTGATCTCAGAGATAGGGAGGTGACCATGACGGAAAAGGAAAGTTAAATGGTCAGACGTGTGTTAGGAATATCACTTTTGGTAGCTATGTGGAATCTTACAATATTCAATATTCTTCTTTAAGCAGTGCACAAATGGCCTCATGATCAGTGGGTTGTGCTCATGGGCTTAGCTGAGATATAAATATTGTGAAATCTGTCTTGAAAAGTTTATAAGCATACTCTATGAGGAAATGGTTTTGAGAGAAGCAGATGTAGAAGAAATACCAAATATAATTCCTATAATAGTATCACCAAGCAAAACTGTGTTCTTCCATGGCATCTTTTTTTTAAAATTATTTTAGTGAAAAGGGTATAGACTCTGGAGTCAGAGGACCTGGGTTCAAATCCTCCTTCTGTTGCTTAATACCTGTATGGCCTTGGGAAAGTCACTTCATTCTTCTAGAGCCTTATATTTCTAATCTATGAAATGATGGGGTTGCACTAGGTGGCCTCTGAGGTGCCTGCCCACTGTAAATTTATGATCCTCTGATTGTGACAACATTCTCCCGTTTTTTTTGGGGGGGGGTGAGGCAATCAGGGCTAAGTGACTTGCCCAGGGTCACATAGCTAGTAAATGTCAAGTGTCTGAGGCTGGATTTGAACTCAGGTCCTCCTGACTCCAGGGCCAGTGCTCTATCCATTGCACCACCTAGCTGCCCCTTGTGCCAATATTCTTGTGGATGTATCTAGGAATTCCAGAGACTAGAAAGGCCACTGGTAACCAAATGACTTGGTGGAGGGAGAGATTAGGTGTGATGGGGGAAGGGTACAAAAAGTTTATAGTATGAGCATATATCCCAAGGAAGTCAGTGACAAAAAGAAAGGCCTCATATTTACCAAGATATTTATAGCAAAACTTGGTGTAATAGCAAAGAACTAAAAAAAAAAAAATAGATGGTCTTTGACTGGGGAATGTCTAAACAAATTGTGGCATGCAAATGCAATGGAATATTGCTGCCCTGTAAGAAAGGATATGTTGTTGTTTGTCTTTCATTCTTGGAGAGGACCAATGATATCATGAGGTGATGTCTTGACTTGAGTGTGAATTGAATTTAAGTGAGGAGAGTTATACAAAGTCGTCAGCCTCACTTTCTCTTCCAGAGTCGTTGAAGTCCAGAGGCAAGACTGAGTTAGAATGACTGGCAATGGCCATGGTACAGTGGATGACCGTGGCATCTTTGATGTCTGAACAAGCTCTCTGTGCTCCACAGTGCCTGCTTTAACTGCCTTCATGACTGCTGGAACAAGTTGTTCTCATCCAAACATTCTGCTGGGGAGAATCTTCTCATGTTTGGGGTGGTCATCCTCCTAACTTTCTGATGAGTTTGAGGCCTGTCAGTTACCCTCAACCTGGTTTAGCCTGTCTGCCAACATGGTTTTACTGGGGTATGGCCACTATGCATGTTATAGCTTCTTGGAGCCACAGGTGAGGATGGACACCAAAGGTGTCCAAAGGATTAGCAGCTAAAGCTTCACACCAGAGGTTCTAGTCCTTCCCAAATACCTCATACACCCCAGTGATGAGCAATATAGAGATGTATAGAAAGATGCATAGCACCCATACTTGGCATGCCCAGAATGGAGAAACAAGGAATATCAAGGAATTTAAACCTGGAAGGGAGATCATCTGTTGCAAAGTGAGTGCAAACTTCCTTGCCTAGCCCACTATATATAGCTGGCTCTGGACCAAACCAGCCTTTGCTTCATATCCCTTCCAGGTGTCCACGTAGGCCATCTTGCCATATTCCTTTTAGCACCTTCTGCTTCCCACCTGTTGCTCTGCGCACAATAATCAAATCAAAAGTACCATTGCTTTTGGAAAGTGTGTGTCAATCGACTGCTCTATGCATTAACTCACCATCACTGGGACTTCTCAGACCAAAACTTTCTTTCTTAGCTACCATTCTGCTATGTGTGCTTTCCCCTCTAAGAGAATGTATGTTTTTTGAGGGCAAGAACTATTTCATTTTGTGTTTTTGCATCTTCAGTGCTTAGCACAGTGTCTTGTACAGAGTAAGTGCTTAATAAATGCCTTTTCACTCATTCATTCATTTTACAGATGAGGAAACCAAAACTCAGAGAGAAAAAGTGATTTTTCCAAGACCATACAAGTTGTAGGTGACAGAGACAAGATTCAAATCTCTTTCTGTTATACGTCACTACCTTGGACATAGTGAAAGAGGTTAAGAGAGTGGTGATGCAATGACCTCACTCTTTTTTGAACATAATTAAAGAATGTTGAAGAGAAAGAGAGAGACAGAGAGACAGAGACAGACAGACACAGAGAGAGAACATTGTAGAAATACCTTAAACTCAACAAGGATACAGGCAGGAACAGTAAAAAGGGAGGTGGGATATAGCAAGGGTGTGCTGTTGCTAGTTCCCACTGGTTCACAAGAGCTGATTGTTAAAATTTCAATGTGAGCATTTATACCGGAAATCAACAAATGCTACAAATTAGGGCTTGATTTATTGTTTTGTTGATTTTCTATATTTAAGGAAGTGATGGAGGAAATGTCAATAACAGATTAAACTTTAAAAAGTGTCACACGTACATTTTCTCCCCAAAAGCCCATTGGTAAACATATACCAGCACAACTCTGGATATATGCAAGGTAATAATCATGAGCAGAACAAACTTTAACTATGGAGATTTAATCATAAAGGGTGATTTAGAAAGTGTAAAAAAGGTATAAGAACCAGAGATTTGGGTCTGGCTTTGGAAAAGAGAGGACAAGCATAAGAGTAGAAAGAGACCGCTGCAATTCTAAGTTTCTAACACTGACCTGTTTCCTCATCTTTCTTTATCTTCTTTTTTTGTAAAGGGAAATGGTGGGGAAAAGAAAAGAGAAAAAGTGTAAGAGGTTGTAATTGAGGAAAATAAATAATTGCAACAGTAAACATAGATAGGATGAACTCACCCACAAAACAGGGAAAAGTAGCAGAATGGATTAGAAAGCAGAGTTCATCAAAATCTTGTTTATAAGAAACACATTTGAAACAAAATGATTCACACAAAGTTAAAATGAGAGGCCAAAGCAGAACTTATTACACTTCAGGTGAATTTAAAAAATCAAGGGTAGCAATCATAATTTTAGACACAGGGAGAAATAGAAAGCAACTTTAATAAGTGGGGACCTTAAAATGTTCCTTTCAAACCTAGACAAAACTAACAAAAATTAATTATCTGGATAGAATTTTAGAAAAGTTATGTATGACAGAACTCTGGTGATTATTGAATAGGAGTAGAAAATATACATATTCTCAATTGTTCATGGCATCTTCATGAAAATTAAATTAATATGAACTGGGGCATAAAATCTCATAAACAGATGTAGAAAAGCAAAACTATTAAAAACAAACTTTATTCATCACAATGCAACAAAAATTATAATCAAGAAATCTCCTTTAAGAAGCATTCAAATTCAAGTGTATATAAAATGCTTTAATCCTAGAGATTTCATGGGTCAAAAACAGATAACAGAAATTATAATTAACTTCACTAAAAAAAAAACCAAACAAACCCGCACTATATTGAGGCAATATAGTCACAATAATCCTAGGGGAAAATTTATATCTCTTAACACTTTCCTCAACAAAAGAGAAAAAACAAATCAATTAATTGGGCACTGAAAAAATAGAAAAGCAAAAAGAAAATGAAAAACTCCAATTAAATATAAATTAGAAATTCTGAAAATCAAAGAAGGGATAAAGTTGAATAAATTAGATCCATTGAATTGATAAGAAAAAGTAGAATCTATTAAAAAATTAGCAAAATATAAACTGTCATCTAATGATAAAAAGAGGAAAAGAAATTCTAATATCAAAAACAAAAAAAGAATCACAACAAATTAGAAGGAAATAAAATTTTAGAAAATATTGTATTCAGTTGCATGATGATAAAACTGATAATAAATGAAATGGATTAATATTTTTAAAAATAAAAAAAATCTAAATGAACCCCACCTTTATGCCTCATTCTCTGGACTTCCCTACCTCCTAGCCATTAGCCTTCTTACCCTGGAAATGACTCTGCCCTGTGGCCTTCTCTTATGATTGATGAGTTCCCTTGCCTGGGTTTTTTCACTTGTATTTGTATCCCCAGTACTTAGCATAGTGCTGGACATATAATAAGTACCTAATAAATGTCTCTTTCTTTCTTCCTTCCTTCCTTCCTTCCTTCATTTCTTCCTTCCTTCCTTCCTTCCTTCCTTTCTTTCTTCCTTCCTTCCCTCCCTCCCTCCCTCCCTCCTTCCTTCCTTCCTTCCTTCCTTCCTTCCTTCCTTCCTTCCTTCC
>NW_020954626.1:2371641-2488503 GCF_900497805.2 Vombatus ursinus
TCCTTCCTTCCTTCCTTCCTTCCTTCCTTCCTTCCTTCCTTCCTTCCTTTCTTTCTTTCTTTCTCTCTTTCCTTCCTTTCTTCTTTCTATCTTATCTATCTGAGAAAGGGAGAATTTCAAAAAAGAAATTGAACCAGAAGTAAAAGAACTCCAAAAGAAAAAACAACAACCTAGGAACAGATGCATTTATTAGTGAATCCAATCAAATATTCAAAGAACAAATGTTTCCAATATTTCCAAAGAACAAGTAATTCCAATATTACATAAATTGTTTACAAAAGTAAGCAAAAAAGGGGTCCTACCAGATTCATTCTATGATAAAAATATGATCCTTATACCTAAATCACAGAGAAATAAAGCAGAGAAAGAACCAAAGTCTCCAATGAATAGCAATGCAAAAGCATTTAATAAAACATTAGAGGCTACAACAACTTATTTTAAAAAATTATACACTATTACCAGGTTGGATTTGTGTGGAGGAATGTAGAACACAGTTATGACAAAACCAGAAAATGATAATTGTTGGAAAGGCTGTGGAAGGATAGACACACTAATATATTATTAGTGGAACTATGAAGTGGTCCAACCGTTCTGGATAACAATTTGGAACTGTATACCAAAAGTCACTAAATCGCACATACTTTTACCCAGGAGTACTACAACCAACTTAAACCCTAAAGAAAGGACAGAAAAAAAAAGAGTGGAGGACTCATTTGTATAAAAATATTTATAGTGTCACTTTTAGTGTTGCAAAGAACTAGAAACAAAGTATCTTCCCACCAACTGGGAAATGGCTTTGAAAAATTGTAGTATAAGAATGTAGTGGGATATTTTTGTACCGTAAGAAATAAAGAAAGAGAAGGATTCAGAGAAACCTGAAAAGACTTTTATGAACTGATGAAAAGAAAATGAGCAGAACCAGGAGCATAATTTATACATTGTAAAGAAAAACAGTTGTAAAAGACTTAAGAAATAGGATTGAGGCAAATCAATTACAACTTTGGAATACTAATGTTAAAACATGTTTTCCACCCTTTTTCAAGTGGTGGACTAGAATAAATATATTTTCAGACATAATCAATATGGATTTATTTTGCTTGCTACCTTTTCCCCAAACCTAGACCACTCAGAGACTGGAAATTGGTTAGCCTGTTTTCACTCCATTCATAGAGAGGAGTTGATCATTATTAAATCTTTTGAAGGATATCAACTAGTCAATATTAATAAGGTAGAGAGGCAGCATAAAATAATATAGTGGTTAGAAAACTGGCCTCAGAGTCAAGAAGACCTAGGTTCAAATCCTTACTCTGACACACACTGGCATTGTGCCCCCAACAAGTTATTTAACAACTTAGTGCCCCAGGCAACTCTCTAAGATTACAAAGTGCAGAGGATGCTTTAATCTTTATTCCTTTAATATAAGCAGAACTTGCTTACTATCATAAATTAGTAGGTTCTTCGAAAACTTGACAAGTGAAATTTTGCAGAGCTCCATTTGTTGCATAGGAACAATTTTGTTGCTGGAGAGATCTCCCAAATTATGATCCCATGATCATCACGTTAGGATTTTTGCAACATTAGGTAGGATTTGGTTCCAATAAATTAAAGATGTTTTGGGGGAACCATTTTGTTTGTGCTGTAATGTGGGGTTTGACAACCAATATTTTTCTTTTAAGTAAATTCCTAGAACCTAGGACATGCTCATATTCAAATGTTAGTTCAAAGATATTTCCCCAAATCAAATAGTTTGGGTTACCTGTATCTCTGTACAGATAAACAAAAGTTGGCTGTTCACTGAAACATAGGACTCAATTGCTATTAATACCTAGACTTCTGAAGTATTTATTATGTAGTATTTATTATGATATGAATTATCTGAGAAAGAAGGAGAGACTAATGAATAGTTGCCAGCACACCAGAGCAGACCTTGATCTGAAATGATGATTTTTTTTTTTTTGTTGTTGCTGAAATATACTTTCACTGTGTGCCATCTGCTGGTCAGTGTTTAGATGACGGGGTTTCCATTAAAAACAACCAGAATAAGAACCAAATAAAATCAAATAGAATAGACCTGATTGGAGATTAGGCTAAACTAGAAAAAACTAGACTAGAATTTTAGTGCTGGGGGGAAGCTTGGAGACCAGTAAAATCTCCCTTCCCTTGTTTTAGAGATGAGAAAACTGGGGGTTCAGATAAAGTAAAAGAAGCAAGACAGAACAAACCCTTTCCCTCCTTGACCTTCACCCTAAACTGGACACAATCTATGCCTCCAATGATTGGGAAGTGGCTGAATAAATTGTGGCATATCAATGTGATGGAATATTCTTGTTGAAAATGGCAACTCTAAAGTGTACAAAAGGATATGGAAAGACATAGAAAGTGACGCAGAGAAAGAAAGTAAAATCAGCAAAACAACATATAATCTGACTATAACCATATAAAATACTAACAAAAGCAAAATACAAGATTTTTCAGGGGAAAGGAACATAGAAGCAAATGTTTTTATTTTGTTGTAACTTATACAGATTTTTTTTTTAGGCAACTGGGGTTAAGTGACTTGCTCAAGGTCTCACAGCTAGTAAGTGTCAAGTGTTCGGTCTGAGTTCGGATTTGAACTCAGGTCCTCCTGACTTCAGGGCCGGTGCTCTATCTACTGCGCCACCTACCTGCCCCTATCTTATGCAGATTTGAAACACAATTTTAAAAAATAAAATTGTAAATAGTTGGAACTTTATAACTTTTTGTATAATTTCAATTTGGAAATTTTGTTGGTTCTGTTGATAGTTAATCAGTTTATAAAACAAATTGTTCCTAAGTCCATTGGCATCTGCACAATGTCGAGAAATCTAGAGAATGGATCTCTGCCTGGGATTATGTTCTATACCATTTGATAGAATACTAAAATCAATGAGATCAATCTATTAATAAATACTTATTAAGCCTCAATTATGTGCCAGATACTGAAATCACAGAGACACCAAAATATTGAATGAATAAAAATAACTTTTAAAATTTACCATATTTTATAAATAGAACGTATACTCCTTGGGGGCAGGGATTGTTTAATTTTTGTCTTTGTATCCCTCCCACCTAACAGTACTAGGGACACACTAGGTGCTTAATAAATATATGTTGGTTGGTTGATTACTTAATATTAATTCCAAGTTCATTTAAAAAATTTTAAGTAATAAACTTTTCAGAGAGAATTTATGGCAATTCTATTAAGAATTTAAAAAAAACTGTCCCAAAATTACAAAGAAGAGGATATTTTGTGTCTTTAATTCTTACTATGGTTAGAAATCTCCTATATTCTTCAGGATGCTATCAGAATTAGAGCTGAGGTCCCTAAGACTCACCTCCAATGCCCTTGTCTCATCTTCTGTCTGTCTCAGAGATACCAAGCCACTTCTATGCCTGATGGTGTATTTGGTAGCTGTCCCTCATAGGACTCAGTGCATGTGATCACCCTTTCCCTCCCCTCCCATTAGAGTTGAAACAGGAATTTATAGCCCCTATAAGGTGATAAGAAAGAAAGTATACAATAATCCTTGACATTTAATCATTGAGTGAATAATATTCCTTTGTAACACTGTAGGATTATAGATTTAGACCTGGAAGGGACCTCAGAAGCCTCCTAATTTTACAAATAAGGAAACTGAGGCCCCATGAGACACTACTCGAAGTAGTGTCAGAAGTATGACTTAATGCCAGGTTCTTGGTTCCTCTTTCCCATGATCAATGCCATAGATGAAGAGTGGGGTTGGGGGGAAAAGCTTTGAGAGCAGTGTGGAGATTGAATATTGACCATAGGTGGGACATGGATGTATGTGGAGAACTGGAGTTTGTTTCCAGAAATGATAGTCTGAGCTGGGGTAGAGGAATAAGTATTTCGTACTCATTTATCATTTTAATATTCTGATCCTAAAGTTTTTAGAATTAAGTTCAACACAAACATTTATGCAGCATCTACTCAGTGCCATATGCCAAGATGAAAAACAACAGTCTCTGTTCTCAGGGAGTTTATAAATTAGTCTGATGTATACATCATTACAATGATGATGATGATGATGATGATGATGATAACAATAATAATCATGACAACTAGCTAGCATTTATATAGCACCTACCATGTGCCAAACACCACGTTAAGTGCTTTACAAATGTATCATTTGATCTCATTTGATACAAAGGGCTTTGGCATGTACACAAATTAGTATGGTCCAAGGTGAAAAGGATAGGGGTAAAGGAGCAATCGAAGCAGAGTGTCCTAGGAAAATCTAAGGAAAGAGAGATCATTTACAGTTGTAGCATCAAGGAAGGCTTCATAGAGGAATTGGTATCAGACTTTGTGCCCAGGAGAAAGGAAGAATTTCAACAGACGAGAAAGGAATAAATTTCAGATATCACCACTAGGTGGTGATGTCTAGCAAGGTTTGGAGATTTAAGCAGTAAACAAAACAAAAGTCACTCTCCTCCTCCTCCTCCTCCTCCCTCCCTTTTGGATTTTTGAGTGCAGATCAGAATTTTTTTCCAACTCCTACCTTAGCTGGACAAACTGTGAGACTACTTCTTAAATCAACCTCTCCAATCTGTCCTTGAGGGAAGCCTTTGAATTGCTAAAGAAAGGACTAAGGGGAGGGAGAAGGGAACTCCCTTAGGTGAGTTATTTATCTTGAAGAAAAGCTAGAAGCCTTTTACTATCTAAATCAAACTACTAAATAGCCTAGGGTAAATACTTCTGAGTCCTGTGGCTCATCTACTCTGCTATTTAGAAGCTCATAAGTGTTATTGATAAAATAAAATAAAATAAATTTTTTTATTTAGTTCAGCCCTCAGCTAGGGGAAAAAGAAAAACCTGTAGCATTTTATTTCTATATACCAGAAACTATTCATTGGTTCTCTCCATTGCAATCCCTGCCCCCTATGTAATTAATGAGACAAAAATCACATAGAAGTTATGACCAATTATAGTTTTATAGGAAAACATCAAAAAACTTAAAAAACAGATAAATCCATTAGAAAATGGTTGCCAAACTGCAAGAAGGGGAAGAGAAAGTCAGTCATAGTGCTATATAGTGCTATATAGTACACAATAGTGCTATATAGCTATATATTATATATATATAAGTATATATATAATATATATAATAGTGCTATGTAGCTATATATTATATACAGCTCTCTCTCTTTATATATATATATAGCTATATATTGTGCACTATATAGTGCACAATAAAATAAAATAAAAAAACAAAAAATAAAATAAAAAAGTCCCTGCCCTCGAGGAGAACAACTATGAACAAACAAGGCACATACCAGATAGATTGGAGGTAATCTTAGAGGGAAGGCACTAAGAATAAGTTGGAAAGGCTTCTTACAGAAAATGGAGTTTTAGCTGAGATTTGGAGGAAGCCAGGGAAGCCAGGAGGCAGAAGTGAGAAGGAAGAATATTTCAGGCATTGGGGACAGTCAGCAAAAAGGCTGTATGAGGAATAGCAAGGAGATTAGTGTCAATGGATCATAGAGTTTCTGGAGGGGAGTAAAGGGTAGAAAACTGGAAAGGTAGGAAGGTGGTACAGTGGATGGAGCACCAGTCCAGGAGTCAGTAAGACCTGAGTCCAAATGCAACTTCAGACACTTACTAGCTATGTGACCCTGGGCAAGTCATTTAACCCTGTTTGCTTCAGTTTCCTCATCTGTAAAATGAGCTGGAGAATGAAATGGCAAACCACTCCAGTATTTTTGCCAAGAACTCCCAAGAACTCCCCCAACCCCTGTAAAAAAAGGGGTCACAAAGAGTCAGATACGACTAAAACAACTGAACAGCAACAACAACGCAAAAAGTCCAGGTTACCAGATTATGAAGGACTTTAAAAGACAACAGAGGATTATATATTTGACCTTGGAGGTAATAGGGAGACACTGGAATTTATTGAGCCTGTGTGGGAGGAGAGGGGGTGGTCACATGGTCACCACTATAGTAGCTGGATGGAATAAGTATTTATTTATTTATTAGTATGTTTCAATCTGCATTCAAACTCCATAGTTCTTTCTTTGGATGTGGATAGCATTTTCCAACATGAGGCCTTTGGAGATGTCTTGCTGAGAAGGGTTAAGTCTATCAATATTAGTCATCGTAAAACGTGGCTGTTACTATGTACAATGTTCTCCTGGTTCTGCTCATTTCACTCAGCATCACACCATACAAGTCTTTCCAGGCTTTTCTGAAGTCACCCTGTTCATCATTTCTTACAGCAAAACAGTATTCCATTACATTCATATACTACAACTTGTTCAGCCATTCCCCATTTGATGGACATCCTCTCAATTTTCAATTCTTTTCCACCACAAAAAGAGCTGCTATAAATATTTTTGTACATGTGAGTCCTTTTCCCATTTGTATGATTTCTTTGGGATATAGCCCTAGAAGTGCTATTGCTGGGTCAAAGGGTATGCACATTTTTATAGCCCTTTGGGCATAGTTCCAAATTGCTCTCCAAAATGGTCAGATTGTTTTGCAACTCCACCAACAATGCATTAGTGTTCCAATTTTCCCACATCTTCTCCAACATTTATCATTTTCCTGTTTTGTCATGTTGGGCAATCTGATAGGTGTGATGTGGTACCTCAGAGTTGTTTTGATTTGCATTTCTCTGATCAATAATGATTTAGAGCATTTTCTTCATATGACTATAGATGGCTTTAATTTCTTCATCTGAGAACTGCCTGTTCATATCCTTTGACCATTTATCAATTGGGGAATGACTTGTATTCTTATAGATTTGACTTAATTCTCTATATATTTTAGAAATGAGGCCCTTATCAGAGAGACTGGTTGTAAAAATTCTTTCCCAATTTTCTATCTTCTTTCTAATCTTGGTTGCATTGACTTTGTTTGTGCAAAAACTTTTCAATTTAATGTAATCATAGTTATTTATTTTGTTTTTTGTAATGTTCTCTACCTCCTGTTTGGTCTTGAATTCTTCTGTTCCCCATAAATCTGATAGGTAAACTATACCTTGCTCTCCCAGTTTGCTTACAGTATCAGCCTTTATATGTATATCATGAACCCATTTTGACTTTATTTTGGTATATGGTGTGAGATTTTGATCTATGCCTAGTTTCTGCCATACTCTTTTCCAGTTTTCCCAGCAGTTTCCGTCAAGCAGTGGCTTCTTACCCCAGAAGCTGGGGTCTTTGGGTTTATCAAATAATAGATTACTATAGTCATTGACTACTGTGTCTTGTATACTTAACCTCTTCCACTGATCCACCGCTCTATTTCTTAGCCAGTACCAAGCAGTTCTGATGATTGCTGCTTTATAATACAATTTAAGATCTGGAATGGCTAGACCACCTTCCCCTGCATTTCTTTTCATTAGTTCCCTTGATATTCTGGACCTTTTGTTTGGAATAAGTATTTATTAAGTGGACACGATGTACCCAGCACCGTGCTAAGCAATTTACAAGTATTATCTCATTTGATCCTTACAACAACCCTTTGAGGCAGGTGCTATTATTAACCCAATTTTACAGAAGAGGAAACCAAGGCAGATAGCAGTTAAGTGACTTTCTTAGGGTCACACAACTATTAAATATTTGAGTCTGGTTTAGGAACTCAGGTCTTCCTGACTTGAGGCTTAGAGCTGTAGCCACTGTGCTAATCATTGGGGAGAGACTTGAGATAGGGAATACAACCACAGTGCCATTGCAATAGTCCCTGTGTTAGGTGGTGGGGTAGAACTACAGTAGACAAGAGCGTCAGTGCATTCCAACCACCCATTTCTTCTCAGGAGTTTGAATAAGGGTGAGCAGAGAGTTCTAGTTGCATTAACACCCTCTGTTTTAATCTCCATTAAAAGCATGGGCTGTACAATTTCTATATTCTATACTATTAGACCACAGCCTTGCCATTGCACTCCTGCATCCATATATGCTTCTCTAGAAACTGAAACTGAATCTCCCATAAACTGAGTTTCACCCTCAGCTACCTCTGTTCCGCGTACTTCCCCTCCAATTTCATGATCTTTCTTCCACCAGGCTAGAATAGGGAAACACAGTCTTTCTGTACCATACTTCCCAGAAGTCCATGCCACCAAGTTCCTTAGCCATTTTCTGCCATTGGGAAAGCCTTTGGGAGGAGAATGACCTGGGTTAACAGGTTTGTAACAGTGACCACCTAGTCCCCCACTGCCTGAAGGCTAACTGTGTTGTATTTTACCCTGGCCCCCAGGGCTCTCATATTCCCTTCAGGGAGCTGGAAAGTGTCTATTCTCTGTCATTGGCTCAAACCTCCATAGATTATGTTCTCCCAGTTCTGGGATCCAAGCACCACAGAGTCATTTAGCCAATTTACGATCAGATTAGTTTTTACAAAGCACTATTTATGTCATCTGTATAGCAACACCGAATGCTTCTCTCCTCCCAATACTTGGGGTGCATAATCGCCACCTTTCACCTTTGGGTATAATCCCTTCTATACTCCTTCAGTGTCTCGGGAAGGAAGTGGATGAGATTCACAGTTTA
This sequence comes from Vombatus ursinus, assembly GCF_900497805.2. Taxonomy (NCBI): domain Eukaryota; kingdom Metazoa; phylum Chordata; class Mammalia; order Diprotodontia; family Vombatidae; genus Vombatus; species Vombatus ursinus. The sequence continues at coordinate 2,380,168 of NW_020954626.1, forward strand.
GTTCAGTACCTATACGGCATTAACAACCCCCGCCTCAAGTTCCAAGTTCCTGCCTTGGCTTGTCAGGCTTTCCTTGCTGGTCTGGCAGCATCATCTGTCCTAGAATCCTGGCGTCAAGGATACCGTGGCTCAAGTTCCCAAGACCTGATACTCTACCACCTAAGGTTAGAACTGAAAAGGACAGCTGAAACAATCCCAAATTCCATTTCTTGGGGCCACAGGACCTAAGGACAGAGGAGGTGGCCCTTCTCCCCATTAAGTTTAGTACACCCCAGGTATATTATGAATGAATAAGACCTAAACCCCTGGACACTGGACATTGAACACTGGAAAGAGAGATTGAAACTCTCTGTATGGTAGTTTTAAAGTGTAGCCTGTTCTGGCCAAACAGTCAAAGGAAAAGGGCTACTCCCACTCATGTGGCAGGGGAATACAGGATGTCTTCTACCAAAAGCCTATCCCTGTCACCTCCCACATAAATGCCTCCATCTTAGGTGATCTGGGCACACACTAAAGCTGGGTAACATGGGTATTGAGGAGGGTATAGGATGAAATTGAGGAACAGCTATTATTCCAGGTAGGCTGAAACACAGAATGCCCTTAGTTGAGTGTTGTTGTTCAGTCATTTTCAGTCGTGTCTAACTTTTCGTGACCCCATTCGGGGTTTTCTTGGCAGAGATACTGGAGTGGTTTGCCATTTCCTTCTCCAGTTCATTTTACAGATGAGAAAACTGAGGCAAACAGGGTAAAGTGACTTCCCTAGGGCCACACAGCTAGTAAGTATTTGAGGCCAAATTTGAACTCACGAAGATGAGTCTTCCTGAAACCAAGCCCTGTGCTCTATCCACTGCGCCACCTAGCTGCCCCTGTAGATGAGTAGAGTAAGATAAAATTGGAAAGGCAGGTTGGGGCTGGTTGTATACAGTGTTAAATGCCAGGCTATGGAAAGACCACTGAAAAAGTCTTGGTCTGGTAGTCAGTTAATCAGTAAGCATTTATAAAATGCTGAGTACTATGAAAGGTGTTGGAAATACAGACAGAAACAAATAGAGAGAGAAAGAAAAAAAGAAAAGGGAGAATGGAAGACAGCAAGCATTTATTAAACACCTACTGTGTTCCAGGCATTATACTAAGTGCTTTACAAATATTATCTCATTTGATCCTCATAACAACCTTGGGAGGTAGGCACTATTATTATCATCCTCATTGACACTTCCAGAAACTGATGCAGAGAGAGCTGAAATGACTTGATCAAGATCACATAGCTAGTAGGTATCTGAGGCCATATTTGAACTCAGGTCTTTCTGACTCCTGGACCAGTGCTCTGTTCTCTAGCTGAGGGCAGGTACTATGCCTTTCTTACCTTTGTTGTACTTTTCACATAGTAAATGCTCAGTCAAAAACTCAGACTCACAGTCAAGTGCAGACCAGGATCAAATGTCAGGAGGTAACAGAGAGGAAGCCGAACAACTAAGTAGTACTTGGGTGAAAAATCATTACAAGAAAACATTACCAAATTTTCTTCCTGAAAGAAGGAAGGAGAAAAGGAAGGAGAGGGGGAGGAGGGAGGAAGGAAGGAGAGAGGGAAGAGAGGAGGGAGGTATCATTGTCAGATATGTTGTGGATGGGATTCTTGTTCAGGCATGGTTTGAATTAGTTGGCCTCCAAGGTCCCTTATGAATCTGAAAATTTTTTGAATCTATAAGTACAGAGGGATGTATAGGGGCTTAATGTAAGACAAGACTAGAAAAGAATAAAAAACAAGGCAGCTTTCATGGGAATGGAAGAGGCAAAACCATAACCTTTTATTTGTCAATAGTTCATTACATTGGTCAAAATACATTCACAGAAAAGATATTGGTCATGTACACTGATAGTCACTGAATTCCAAAGAATGGCAGCGGGATTTTTAACATACTAAAACTACCATTTTTTTTACTCTAAATTCAAACATTTTCACAATACCTGATTATAAAAGCACAGTAACAACAGTAGAACACCATATTTTTTAGGTAATTGAATGTAGACCTATCCTAAAACTTCGAAACAATGTTTAATCATTTGTAGATTGCTTAGAGGACCAAGAGGATCGCATTTTTTTTAAAAAAGGAAACAATCTAAGACTGACTTTTATTGTACAGATTTAACAGTGACCTTTTGGGTATGTCTATACATCAACCAACCCCATGGATGTGGGATGATGTTGAAATGATGAAGAAATGTCACCAGTCCATGATATTGTGAACCTTTTTGATCCTGCTGCCTGTGTAGACATAGTCTTGGACCCAAAACTCTTTTTTTCTCACAAGTTTTTATTTGGCACAAATTTCCTTTATGGTAAAGCACCAGGTATGGAATGACATTATCAAAATACCAAAGGAAACATGGGTCTGATGTAGCTACCTACCATAGCTAGGCCAGTTTCTCACCCAAATAACCAGGAAGTAATCCATTCTCAGGAAGAAATGAGTGATCTTGGTTATGTAGGAACAAAGGAAACTTTGATGACATTAAATGCATTTTCAATAGGTCTTTTCACGATTTGCTTATTTATGGCCAGAACTTAAATTCCAATTTCTTAAAAAAAATAAAGTGAAAGAAACTACGATTTAAGGACCATACCTGGAACACATTCATTCAAACAAGGGTGAAAGAAACACTAGAGCACTGTCTAGAGCAGTGGTTCTGAAAGTGTGGTCTAGGGACCCCTGGAAGTCCCTATGACCTTTTCAAGGGGTCCACAAGGTTAAAACTGTTTTCATGAAAGTATTAAGATATTTTCATTTCTAAAATGGTAAAAATAGCTAGATATAACCCACATAAAAAAAAAGGTCTCATGAGAGGAGGTCCTCAAAAACTGTTAATAGTGTAAAGGAGCGCTGAGACCAAAAAATTTGAGAATCACTGGTCTACAGAATTTAAATATTGTACCTGGATGATTCTGACTATAAAACCTACATCTTTTGTGTGTTTCAGTGTCCATCTGTTTGGGGTTTGACATTGATCTTCATGTCTGATCACGCACCCGTAATCGAGCAAACAAAATTATGGCACGGCCCAAAATGTGCAACATGTATTGATACAGAAGCCAGGACCTTAAATAACCAGGTAGCTAGGACAGAGACAATGGGAGTAGAAGCACTTCAAGACACCGCTTCAGAGGCCACCCTCACAACCTCCTTTCTCCTCTTGCCATTTTAAATTTACCTTCTTACATCTATACTATTATTAGGCACTCTTTTCATTTTCCCCATGGCTAAACTAGTTCTGAGGGGGCAGTGAGGTGCCTTAGTGGACAGAGTTCCAGTTCCTGAGTTCAAATTCAGCCTCAGACACTCACTAGCTGTGAGCCTCTGGGCAAGTCGCTTAACCTGTTTTGCCTCAGTTTCCTCATCCACCAAATGAGCTGGAGAAGGAAATGGCAAACCACTCCGGTATCTCTACCAAGAAAACCCTAAATGAGGCCATGAAGAGTCGGACCCAACTGAACAACAACAATGAATTAGTTCAGTCCCTTAACTTTGCCTCTTTTAATCACGTATTTCCTTCCTTCCCTGTTTTGTCTGGAAGCAGCTGTGCCTCAAGGCCACAGGTTCCCCACCTTTGCATTATACCATACTGCCTCTCAACAACAGAATGTTTTATTGGAATACTTTGTATGACTGTCCCAACTTCTGAATTGATTTTGCCTGGGTAGACACAAATTGAAATGGATTCTTTTAGACCATCTATTATAAAATAAGTTATATATTTTAGCTATTTAGCTATTCATTTCATGAATAATCTTTCTGGTCTCGATTTCTTCTTCTGCAAGATGAGGGGGCTGAACTAGGTAGTCTATCCCATGAGGTCCCTTCTCACGTTGGCTCTGTGATCCCATGGCCTATTTTCTAAGAAACCACACAGTACTTTAGGCCTCTTTAGGCACATCTGGAAAAAAAAATTTCCATTCCAGATGTTGGTTCAACTCTCTGAGGCCCTATCTGTTCTCTATACCAGTTTGGGGTAACAATGGCTGTGGGAAAGACCATCTTAAAAAACTAAATGTGTTTGAAGCTTCAAGATGTCTTGATTAAAAATGCTGTGGAAGACTGTCTATGCTGTTAGATCTGAGGAGGCCTGCAGAGGAAGACTGTGTGTTAGGTATAGTGGAGACAATGAAACCAGTAACTTAACACAACGCTTTTTTTTTTGGTAGGAAAAAATTGCTTTGGCCATTGGACTTACTCTGCTCTTACTTTCTGTGGGGTTCTGTAGAAAGGAAGGAGGAAAGTTAGGCATGGAGGTATCATCATCATACACCTGTAATAAATATATACACCCGTAATAACATAAATCATACACCTGTAATAAAAGAAAGAGGCAAGTGGAGAGGACTCCAGAGACCACCGGTGAGCATTCATAAGAATGAGACTTTATTTTAGGTCCCAGATCTTCCAGGTTCAGGGAAACCTATCCTTGCTTCCATTGTTCCCTTCTGTTCTTTCTTTCCCTTCTCCTACCTTCCCCTTCTCTCTCTCTTCTTCCCTCCTTCCTCTTATCTTTCCTTTCTTCCTCATTTTATATTTCTCTCTCTTCCTTCTTTTCTTCCAGAAACTCCTTTGGTTCACTGATCATCTGCAGAGAAATTATGCTAATGGATCTATTTAAAACAGATTCGGTTTTTTATCTAGTGATAAACTCCTTTTGATCCCTTCCCCAAAAGCCTGAGTAATACCAGAGTAGTTCTGCTCTTGTAGGTGTGGCTCAAATAAATAAATAAAGAAAATGTATGTGTGTATGTATATATATGTGTGTGTGTGTGTGTATGTCTGTGTATATGTATATATATGTGTGTGTGTGTATGTATATATATACACATATATGAATGAAAGGCAGAGGTGAGGCAATAATGCAAAGATAACTCAACAAAATCACTCAACTACTGAGGAAAAGGGTGACTGGGGAGGGAGCAGGGCTTGAATTATCTAGATTGGATATCAATAACAATGGAATCCATCAGAAGAAAACTCAGATCTCTGTTTCCCTTTTCCTCCTAAACAAAGATTATGATTACGTCTCTGTGTTGGAATTTATTTTTTTTTATGAACCCAACCGGAGAATATTGCTTGGAAAGCCATGACTAGTTCATCACTACTTAGTTACATGGTTTAGCTACAGAAATTATTATAACCATATCAATTCCAGTAGAATCAATAGCAATTATTCAGAAACTCAAGGATAAATGAAAAATGTTGTTTAAATCCTTGTTCACTATTTTCCCCTCATTTTTCCAAGAGATTAAAATCATTTTAATGAGAGCTTTCGTATGCTAAGTCTAGACATAAGTGGTGCTCTCCAATGAAATGGAGAACTGAAGCAATTAATTGGGTAATTCAGAGGTACAATGAAGTAAGAGACCAGTGTCATTTCTTTCTCTTTACTTCATTTTGACTGACTAAACAGTCGAAGATGTTGATTTTCCTATCTGGGCTCTGGAACCTGTTAACTGTCATTCTGGGCCCAGAGGGTAAAAAACTACTTTTTAAAAAAATCTATGATTTTATTGATGTAAGAAAGTCCCAAGTGTAGAAACTATCTCCAATCATATAGGTTGGCACCTTCTCTGCAACCTCTAACCGTAGAAAATGGCCTGCAACCCTGAGGGGTTAAATACCTTTCCCAAGGTCACATAGTCAATATGTGTCAGGGGTAAAGTGGTTAAAGATATAGAGTTATAGTGCATCTTCTCTACCAGTGGCTTTCTCTTATATACACCAACACCGAAGCTGACACTAGGGCCCCACAACTGTTGGCAGCTCTAATTCAGATGGAAATAAGCCAGAGAATTTCCTCAGCTGGTAATCAGTTGTAGAGTTTAACAAGAGCAATAGAGTCAAGAAAACTGGGTTCTTAACCAGTTGTGTGATCTTGGACAAGTCACAACCTACATTGATAGAATATCAAAGTCAGAAGAGAGCTAATCCAACCATTTCATTTAGGGTTAAGAAATCGAGGACTTGAGAAATTAGGGGAAAAAGTGAGTTAATGGCAAAGAAGGGTCTAAAACCTAGTTGACTTTTATGTCTAGTGCTCCTTCTATAATAACTCACATTAATGGTTTACAAATAATTTTCCTTGCAACAACCCATGAGGTAGTAATACAAGTATTATTATCTTTATTTTATTGTTGAGGAAACTGAGGCTTAGAAAGATTACTCAGCTGATAAATGACAAAGCCAAGACTTGAACCCAGCTTGCTGTCATGATTCTAGGTCCAACATTCTATCCATTATACCACTTGTTTCCTATCAGTAACATAATATATGATATCTAAGGTTCCTTCCCAACTCTAAAATGCCATGATTCTATATAAATATTAACCATATCACTGCAACTAAAATTTCTGAGAAAATATTGATAGTAATAAGAAAAAAACCACATTTCTATATTCTATTCTTATTATACTGTTATATTTCATGACTTATAAATAAAATTATTTTGGAGGTAGAAGTTGAAAATTATATACATTTTAAAAATCTGTCCCCATCGATGTCACCTTTTAAAATTACTAGATCCATTTTACTGTTTTTGCTGGACATTTCATTGGATTGTGAATAATTATCATAACACACTCTAACTTTTCAGAATAATAAGCATTGATGATTCATCTCTAGGATACGGAATAAAAAGCAAAATGCTACATAAGTGATTCATTTCAGTCTGGCATTATTTAATGTAAAATCAGATTGTTCCCTGGTACCAACTGGCATGAGAGCTTTGATATGTTCTATTTCCAACCTGGGCTAGTTTGTCTCTCTTTAGCCCACCTAGTGCCCCATCCTCTCCCCATTCCAGGAGGGTCACCCTATTAATGCCACGCTTCATGCAGAAACCCCTCAATGTAGTTCAGAGCTCTCAAATTCAAAAGGTCCTCTAGCTGCAGCCTCCCTGGTAACTGTGATTACAGGCATGACCCACCATGCCCAGCTATTAAGCATTTTTAACCTTAGGTAACAACAACTCTTATTTGTAGAGTGCTTTAATGTTTGCAAGTCACCATTGAGGTAGGTAATGACAGTATTATTATTCCCAATGTATAGAAGAGAAAACTGAGGATCTCAGAAGACCTTTACAGCTTCAGCTTAGGTGACATCTATATGACTTGACTGAATCAACCCAGAAGATCTGGTGGGTCTAATTTTCTCAGTCTCATTAAATCGACCATTCTACATGATTCCAGAAAACTCTGACCCTGTGCCTTATAGTGACCTCAGTAACAGCCTTCAAGTGTTTAGAGGGATTTAGTCTGCATAATAACAGAGCAAGAAGAAACCAAAGCAGATATGTTTCACCTTTGAAAATTAATTGTTAGAAAATAATTCCTACCTCTGAGCATTGTGGAATGAACATTTGAGTGCAATGTTCAGGAAATTCATAAAATCTCTGTCTTTGGAGATTTGAAAAGTGACATGGCTATTTACAGTTATGGGACTGGAAGAGTATGGGACTACAAGAAGCAAAGAAAATCACAAGATCTCTTAGTCCTCTAGTTGCAGCCAATGGATCATGGTGAAATGAACAGAGTAATTTTGCCATATTAGATTCTGCTTCTTTCAGACACTATATGGGGCACAGAGGCCAACTCTCCTCAGCACCAAGTGAAGGGGGGGACTGGCAATCACACTAACCTGCTAGGAAATCCCCCCCTCCTCCTCAGTTATCTAGGTAACTGGAAGAAAGATTTTGTTGATTTCTCCCTTGAATTGCATGAGCAATCATGGCTCATGCTCATTGTGTGAACATGAGTTAAACCTATTTTAATAACTCCAACCAACCAGATAACAGCTAAGTCATCAGAAGTTAATGTATTATCAAGGAAAGTGTTTGAGGTCTAGAGAATAAGGAGACAGAACCGTGGTTCCCAGCCTGGGATATGTTTACCCCTAAGGGATGTGAGAGGCTTGTCAAGGGGGCATGGAGAACCTTTGGTAAATAATGATAGTATCCTACTGAAAAATTTCCAAACTAGTGATGTTAGTGGAAAATGCTGTTATGTGCCAAATATACTTTTATTTATGAAAAACATATCTATTTTGTTTCCAATATGCAGATTCATGGCAAACTCCAGCATTTGTTTCTTTTCATAATGAATGGGAATGTTTATGTTTCATAATGTATGGGAAGGTTTACTGAAAGATAGGGGGAATAGGGATTGTAAAATGTTGGGAACCCTTGCCATAATTACCTTATAAAATCTGGAATGAGTAGAATCTCTGCAAAATTTCCACTATTCTGCAATAATCAAACAGGAAGAGGTAATAATATAATATAACATAATAATGATAATAGTTAGCATTTTATAGCATCTACTATGTGCCAGGACCAGTGCTAAGCACTTTGCAAATAAGATCTTACTTGATACTTCTGGGTCAGCACAAAAAACAGGGACAAAAGATCAACAGGATTTGTCCAAAACACTTTAGGGAAGTCACCTGGCATTATAAGAAAGAATGGTGAATGAGGACTTCTGGGAAGAAATAGAGAAAGGTCTTCGATTTACAGCCCAGAAAGGGCTAAAGAGATCAATCCCTTCTTTTTATAAATGAAGAAACTAAGGCCTAGACAGGTTAAGTGTCTGAGGTCACACAGGTGACAGCATAAGGATAGTTTGAATCTGGCTCCGCTGACTCCAAAACCATCACTCTTCATTGCATATACTACACTGTCCTCCATAGAAAAGGTAGATTTCATGAAGCGAAAGAAAAAAAATGACAGAAGGTGCTAGGGTTGAACAACAGATACAACAAGAAAACATCAGGGAGAAAACAACTCTTGCTAAGGAAAAGATACAGAACAGGCCTGCTTTGGAGGAAAAGCCTTCTCTGAGATGATATAGTTCATTCATTTAAGGAACATTTATTAAGCACCTACTGCATGCCACTTTAGAGGGAGATTGAAATTGAGGGGAGAAGGGTAAAGACAAAAGATAAAGATGACAACAATTTTATAGAAAGAGCCCAAGAAAAATTTTAAGAAGTAGAAATGCAGTAGGTGGGCAGTCAAGACAGTCAAGTCAGTAGGTGTTTACTAAGCACTGACTATGTGCCAGGACTGTGCTTGGTGCTGGAGTAAGTTAGGCATAGGGACAAATGGAGGAAGAGAGAAAGATTTTTTAAGGAAGTCTTGAAGAACTAATGATGTAAAGCACAAATAGAAACAATAACAAGTAATATGAATAACATGAGAATGCAGAAGGAAACCTATGAAACTGTAAACAAAGAACTGGGAAAATAGGAGAAGGGAATGAAAAATTGAAGAAGTTTGTGCATTGATAAGAGACTGAAACATGATTAAATATGGGAATTTTTAAAACTATTTATTTATTTATTTATTTTTTAGGGAAGAACAGTAAATATGCTCAGTAATGGGCATAGCAGACAGAGGACTGGCTTTGGAGCCAGGAAGGTCTAGGTTCAAGGTTTGTGTCTGACAGACTAGTTGTGTGACCATGGGCACGTCATTTAACTCCTCAGTGCCTCTCAGTCTTCTCTAGAAGACTTCAAATTACCTGGGAATCATTGAGCTACATCTTGGTAGAAGGGTTACTATTATGGAGGTTTCCTACATGGATGAAATCATAGATCTGGAACCCCTCCAAATATGTACACACACACATACACACATACATCCTATCCAATTAAAAAAAAAACCTGTGAAGTTCATGTGCATATGGAAGTACTTTGAGAAATGTAAAACACCATGTAAATGTCAGTCAATTAGTCAAAAAGCATTTATTAAGTGCTTACTATGTGCCAGGCACTGTAAGGGATAATTGCTATGACATCGTGTCTACTAAAAGATGGCACTAGGATCAGAAATCTAGCAGGAGGTGTGTATGTGGAAGCCAAAAAAAATGGTTGAATAGTTTGATCATAGAGTATTGACATGTGGTCATTAAGATAGCCAAACCTAGGTTGTCAGTGTTTATATTTAGACTTGGTTCAAAGTGATGCCAGCTGACAAAGTCTGAGGTGTCTCTGCTCTCCACCCCACCAAGAACAGCTGATCTCGACATTCTTTAGGATAGATGAATAAATATGACTAACTTAGCACTCACCTTCTCTCTCGTATGTACTGATACAGCTCACTAGTAACTGGTGGTTAAAAAGCCAGAGCCTTAGTTTATTATATTTAACAGGATCATGGTATTTAAAACTGGAAGGGACCTTTGGAGACCATCTTCTCCAGCCTTCTCATTTCACAGATGAGGAAATTGAGGCACAGAGAGGTTTAAGTGACTTGCTCAAGGTTACACAGGATTTTAACCTCTGTCCTCTCACTACAGACTCTGTCCATTACATCATGGTTGCTGTTTTCACGTCAGGTTGAGAAACCTGACTGAAGATAGGAGCCAGAATTCATTAGTCTCTTCTGCAATCACATGTTTTCAAAATTTTAATTCTGATTCATTGTGCTAAGTAGAACACATAAATGTTTCTCAGGGGACTCACAATCATAGTGTGATACATGGCGAGGTAGAAGGGAACTCAGAAGCCATATTGACAACCTCCTCACTTTATAGACAAGGAAACTGAGATCCAGAGAAGTAAAAATGGCTTGCCAAAGAACACAAAGGTACCAAGTTGTAGAGTCAGGATTTGAACCCAAGTTGTCTGTCTCCCCATTAAGCACTTATTCTATTATACTATGTTTTTAAACATTGCATCACAACAATTGAAAATGGCATTTGTTTTCTTTTTGCGCTTGCTCAAGCAAGTTCTACCTAGTGCCAGGGCTATGGATCAGCCGTCCCTGTTGTCTTGGCCTTTTTTCTTGAAATCATGGCTTTTTTTCCCTTTGTGTTTGAGTTTTGCTGTTTTTGAAGAGTCTGTAAATATCTGCTCTGGAAGTAGGAAGGAGGATGCTGAGGGGAGAATATCAAGAGGCTGCCAGTGCCAGCAGAGAGAGGTGAGACTCATATCTTAGTTATTTAAATGGCTTAGCCATGGAAATGAGGGTCATCTATATCATTCCTCATTTGCTCTAGATGAATTCAATCTATATCTGCCCCTTACCTTCCTCCTTTCCCATTTCCCTTGCAGTTGGGCACAAAAAGAATCATTTTTGAAGTACCATTTGAAATATCTCATAAGCAAACGTTTATGTTGTGCATACATGGCCAACAGCACCCTGCAGTAGCAAGTTAAGAGATAGAGAGAGCTGTATAAACTTTTCTTTTTTTCAGGTCAGTAGGGTGCCATCTGAAAGTTATTATGGAATAGTGACTAAAGTGCTACCTTTGGAGTCCAGAAGATCTGAACTCAAATCTTGCCTGACACTTACTAGCTGTGTAACTACAGACAACGCATTTAATCTTTCTGAACCTCAGTTTCCTCGTCAATATAATGGGGATAATAATACCCATGGTATCTATCTCATGGGACAATTGTGAAGCTCAGATGAAAATGCTGAATATAAAGTATTTTGTAAACTTTAAAGCACTTTATAAATGTTAGCTATTTTATTATTTGGTATCATTTAGCCCAAATCATCAACTTAGTGAGTAAATTACACATTTTTCTACGGAAAAAGTTAATGTGTCCCCTTTTATGACTAAGTTTCTACCAAAGTAAACATAGATGTGGTGGGGAAAATTTATCCATGTTTATAAGGAGAAAAAGTAGACTATGTAATGTTGATATTAATGACTGGAAAGGAATTAGAGCATGCACTTGTTAATTAAAGCAACAAACCTTGTAATATCAAGAGAATCATTGCTTTAACTTCCAGACTTAGAATCAAAGAATGTAAGATAAACTAGTCCAACTCATAAATAAGCAAGAATTTCCTCAATGATATTTTTAAACAAGTGGTCACTCAGTCTCTGCTTGAAGACTTCCAATGATGGGTTGCTCAGTACTTCCATAGACATCCCCTAGGGAATTCCACTTTGTGCCAGCTAGTTGTTAGGACTACTGTCTTTATATTTGACTAAAACCTGGCCCTCTGGAACTTTCACCTGTTGCTCTTACTCTGCCCTTTGGTACCAAGCACACAAGTAAAATTTCTTTTCCACATAACAGTCCTTCCAAGACTTGAAATCTTCTAGCATGTTCCTGATGTCTTCCTTTCACCATTTTAGTTGATTTTACTATGGGCAAGCTCCAGCTTGTCAGTCACTATCCTTCCTGATATATGGTGGCCTGAGTTGAACACAATAACCAGGGAATAATATGGTGTGTTTAAAACTTCTCTCTTTTTCTGGACATTATACCTCTTGAATGCAGCCTAAGATTACATTTGCTTTTGTGGCTGCCATATCTCACTATTGTTTCACAGAGAAATTACAATCTACTAAAATCCCCAAAATTTTTTGTTTTGATATGAACTGTGTCTTGAACAAGTGACAAACATCAATCAGATTGTTGGTGAAGAAACTTTGTCTGCTCACAATACATATGAAAGCTTTTGACAAACATGAAGGAGTTGGGATAAGGATGATATCTGATTTTTATATGTTTAGCCACTGACTGGGTTTCTTTGAAGTAAATCTAACTAAAAGTACCATGTCAAAACTAAGCAATTCATTATTTACAGCAAATCTAATTTGGAGGTGCTCTCTGGAAACCATAATGTGATCACTGAGGTGTGGGATACCATACATTTAGGATGTAGGCTTGAATCCTGGCTCCACCATTTTTTCACCTCTCACCTCTCTGGGTCTCAGTTTCCTCATTTGTGATATGAGAGTGTAGGACTAGAAGACCTCTCAGGTCCATATCACTTCTAAGTCTGTGATCTGATACTGGATAAGGAGAGCTCATTTAGCATCTCCACATCCTATACAGTAAAAGGCAGCAATGAAGAGACCTTGAACTAGCTGTCAAAAGACCTGGGTTCAACTCTTACTTCAAACTTACTAGCTATGTGACCATGGGCAAGTTATTATTTCACAGGTTTGTTGTACCCTGTAAGCACTATGTACTCTTTAACATGCTGTAGACATGCACATGCACTATATTCTCACAAGTGGACCAATCCTATGTGTTATAGGCAGATAATAGGGCCATGAAAAGTAAAGGCTATTTCTTAGAAAGGGCTGGCAGAAATTTTCCTTGAGTATTTTCTTTTGGGTGGAGGAACATGGGAATGGCCTACAGTGGAGATTTCTAGTAAACTGTTAAGTGGGAGGGAAAATTTTTGCCCATATATGCCATGCTGTACAATAGAATGAATGCATCCACCCTCTGGGCTTAGGGGAAGAGGCCTGATGCAGAATAAAGCAAAACTCTGCCTATTCTGTAAGAACTTTACCAGCTTATCTTCTCTCTTTGATCAGTGACACATTGTGGGTTCCCAGTTACGCTAGGGTGCTAGTGTTGGCAGGAGCTTAGAGGTGTGTGTGTGTGTACACATGTGTGTGTGTATGCATGTGTGTATGTGTGCCTGTGTGCATGAGTGTGTTTTTCACTTCAGTCCTTACTGTTGTGAAATACAGGGAAGAAGAAAGCCTATTCTTCTTCTGTGCCAAGGAGATAGCATTTTCTACTCTTTCCTTAGTTTGAGAATGAAGGTCTTTTAGTGCCAATATGGAAACACATGATGGAAAATTGATGGCATGCTCAGGGAGACCTGATTTGATCATAGAGAAAGCCCTTAGTGCATGCATTTCATTGATACTGTACACATCCAGATGCTTTATGGAATTGATGATAAAATACAGTTCATAGTAAATTCAAAGATGACCATTAAGTTCTTGAAAACACGAGGCAAAATTCTGTGGAGAATATTGAATTTTCAAGCCTTTGACTCTCAACAGTCTTTTGAAAAACCAACGCTATTTCAAATACCTGGGACCAGGCCAATACAATATGCAAGTATTGTCTGGACAGGCAAAATATAGCAAAAAGCTGAACAGTCATTTAGATTATATGATTTTGACAGAGAGTCAGTCAATTATGATAAGATGGCAACTTCATACTTTTTTCCTCAGTAGACTTTTGGATTGCATTATCCATAAAATTGTCTCAACTTTCCATTATAAATGGATGTGTAAACATAAGCTCTTTCTAGATTATAGGGCACCAACACATCTGGTCCATCTGATTTAACATGACTATCCTTTAAGGCTCTGTTGTAAGGCAAAAAACCAGTAGTAATTTGGCTCCAAGCCCAACTAGCCTGCACTGTGTAGATCCAGAGAGAAGCCAAGAAAAGATATGGGCAGTGAGCACTGAGTGAATCTAAGCATGGCAAATAATGAATAATGCAAACCTGCCAGTGCTCCTTTTGAGAGTTTAAATTGTTTAGATAACCTTGACTGTATTCCTCTGGCTTCAGATACACCCATGTTTATGAAGGCATAAGTAAGTGAATGGTTGGGCAATTATATAGTGAATCTGAATCATGTAGGCAATCTAAACAATTTAAGTTAATAAAACCATCTTTTCTTTAAGTGGCTGGTACCCGTTCCCTGAATTCTCTGGATAACTGCCTCAACTCAGCACTTCTACTTGGCTGGTGGCAACAGTCACTTATGCTGACTGAGTACTCATTGTGTATAGTACTTTCCACATACTGTACTAGATGCTGTATGAACAGTACAAAGTAAAAATACAGAACATAGTCTCTGCCCTCTAGGAGCTTACAATCTTTTCCCTTACATAATAAACTAGGTCTATACAATACCAAACTTCTGGATGAAAACTGAAAAATTCAATCAACTATCAGGATGATTGGTCTATTTAATGCCAGATATCTGGATGTTTACAAATGTCTAGAAAACAGTGAAATTTTCAGTTTTACATGTATGTTTGGTATTGTTTAGCTGTAGCCACAATGTCCGCAGGGTAGGAATTCAAGTGGATCTTTAGTAATTACTCAGTTTGATTACTGGGGACAACCATTCTACCCATTCTAAGCACAAATCTTGTTCATGGTGGACAGAAGCAAAATAAACCATGTAACTGTCAAATCTCGACTTCATTCTTTGAGGTGTAGAAGACCTGAGGTGGGAAAACAAAAATACTGGAATGGCTTCCACTTTAACTCTGTTCCTTATTCATTTGCCACCTTGGGTTTGGTGGATATGGAGAGAGGCGATGAAGCTAGGAAGAAAGTGAGGCATAAGGAAAAGGAGGATAAATGATTGTAAAGGAGGAAGATGGGAGATACATTCTGGAATGGTTTGTACCAACTCAAGAGTCAGGGCATAGAAGAATTAGAATTCATTTATCCTGTCTCCCCTCTAACCTCAAGGAATGAGTGTGTAGACATATGTTTAGTGACTTCAATATAGTTACAATTTTAATATTTCATAGTCAACTCTCCATTATCCATACTACTGTCATAAGATTTAGATAATTTTAAAAGTCTTCATATTCAACTTTGGAATGTAACATGTGATTTTTCCCCCCGTAGTTGACTGACCTTCTACAGTAGATAATCAAGAGTTAACTGTGTATAGTTTGTGGTTGTGTACACACAAAGTCAAATGCTGCATTTTTAAACGTTTATCTGTTAAATTTAATCTGTGCAGGAAAATCTGGATGACTCATACCCAAATCCTTTTTTATCCACAACAGATTTCTTTTGCTCAAATCACCTAGATAGCTGCTTGAGTTCTCCAATTCATTCTGCTTAGGTACATGCAGCCTTAAATAATACCTGCAATAGTCATTCAAATGCTCTTAAAGATAAGTCACCAGAGATCCCATAACAATTCAGAATTGTGATTTACTGGGGGCCTATCCTTCCCAAAGCACATCTGTATAATTGGGTCCTTTAAAAAGGCTACCGTTTTTCTCTGTTAACATTTTTTACCCCAAACTAAAAATGTCTTTTTCCCATAGTCTGTTATCCTGGTTTGAAGATGACAGAATTCCAGTTTGCTGACAATCTGTAAGTCCTGGGCCTGCAAAACATTATAGGCAGCTAAATATTCATCATAAGAATGATACTACCTGGGAAGGGTGGATGTTTGTCAGATGAACTACAGATGAGGAATGTTCTCAAGAAGATGCTGAATAATCATCTTTATTATTCTCGGCATTTTTCTGCATTTCTTGGAATAAAAATCATTTCCAGAAAGTCCCTAGTCTCATCTGGATGCAAAGACAGGTCATTTTTTTTCTGAATGCGTTCCACACAACATCCTGTCAATGTCTGCACGTGGAACCTCCTCAGAACTGTAACAAGGATGACTTTCATCATTACCATGGCAATATATTTTCCTGCACAGCCACGGGGGCCAAAACCAAATGGTTGAAAATAACGATAAGGAACCTGTGAGAACAAACAGACAATTAGACAAGTATATGAAAGGCAAGTGGCATTTATCTAACACTAAAAAATTTTGTTGGTCTGATTTGTTAAGGGTTATCTTAATAGCAAGCAAATAAGTGTCAAGACCACCGAGTCAGGGTTCCAGTCATTTAACCATGTATCTCTTTTCTAGTAGATTAAATACAATGAATCAAGCTGAAAAAGTTTTTCCAGTTCAGTTTGATTTATCTAATATAGTTTCGGTATTGGATGGCTCTAGCAGTTTTTTCAAATGAATGTATTTTAAAGTAAAACAGCATAGATAATTTCCTAACGACTAATATTAATGAATATGGCAAGTTTACAGCAACAAGATGGAAGATGTCCTAGATGGACCACTAATTTCCAAATCACTAAGACAGAAAATATTTCTATGAGACACCAGACTGCTGGATAATTTTTTAAAAATCAAATATGTAGAATTTTGATCTATATGATGCCAAACCTCGAAATATTTGGAAATAACTGATTTTCCTCATTTTTTATCCAGATGATTGGCATTATTTAGAAATCAATTGTTAATAAAACAGAATCCAATTAATTCAAAACCCAAATATTTTTGCTTTGATTATCTGGATAGATGATATATTGACTAAGTCTATATTCTATATACGACATATAAGTAATCTCATTACCTAAGTAACTTAAGTTAAGGGCATTCTTTTGCCTGAAACATGAAATAACTGAATCAGGATCTATACAAGTAAATTTAGATGGGTTGAAAAAATTTGGCCTTTACCAGATAGAACAATTTATTTACATAATAAGAATCTGCTACTCCTAGGGCCATCCTAAAGAGTCATGATGAATCAAATGGTCCAAAACATTTTGTCCCATTGGACGCAAATGAACACATGAAGTCTATATTCAGGCATATGCTTTATTTTCACTAAGATCTAATTATTCCTGCATAATACCAAAATAACCATTTAATTCATAGAATCATTGGATTTTTGGCCTACATTGGAACTTGGATGTTATCTACTAAAACTGTTTCATTTTACAAAAGAGGAAAGAAACTAAGATCTAGAGAAGTTTAATGACTAGTCATACACCTAGGAAGTGGAGTCAGTTAATTAATTCTTTGTAAAAAGATAGTCAAAACACTTGTTTGACATAGTATAAACAAAACAATACATTGATTAGAATTTTTTACTGCTTAACCATTTGTACTCATACATCAGAAGATCATATAGAGAGCTAGAAGGGACCTCTGAGGTCATCTCAGTCTAATGGTGTCAAACTCAAACAGAAACAGATCCCTGCCAGCTATATATTGACTTATAAAACCACAAATTCACATTATCTATGTCATATTGTATTTTTATTTATTTTGTTAAATATTTCCCAATTACATTTTTAATCTGATTCCAGCAACACTTAGGAGTTTCTCTAAGCAGTGAATTTGACACCTCAGATCTAGTTTAATCTCACTGTTATAGAAAATGAAACTGAGCCTCAGAGAGGCTAAATGACTTGTCCAGAGCCATGGGGGTGGGGTGGGGGTTGTTAATAAGCAACAGGGCTAATATATAAATCAGGGACTCTTTCATCCACTCCAATTCTCTTTACATAATGCCTCATTGCCTAGTGGTGCCATGGTAGAGAGTACAGGGCCTGGCATCAGGAAGAACTGAGTTCAAATCAGGTCTCAGACATTTACTATCTGTGTGACCTTGGGCAAGTCACTTAACCTCTGTCTGCCTCAGTTTCTTCAACCATAAAATAGGGATAATAATAGTACCTACCTCCCAGGATTTGTGTGTGGATCAAATGAGATATATATAAAGTACTCAACATATACCTGACATATAGCAGGGGCTTAACAAATTCTTGTTCTTTTCCTCTTCTTCACTCCCCCATTCCCCTTCCCTTCTCCAATGTATGAAAAGGTTGCTGGTTTGGGGTGGGCTATAACAATAGGGCAAATGAGACTCTACTCCAAAGAAGGAAAAGTGTGCATTTCTTGTGAGAAAAGTGGGAGTCAAGAAGGGTGACTTTTATTTGGTATAAAAATATTTACTCAGAATATTCAGCATTTTAATTTTTTTTTCAATTTTATACTTAAAGGAGAGGTATATTTTAGTTTCTTAAATGCCCAAGACAGATATCTTACATTCTTTGCAAAGTTTTCAAGAGTAAATTCATTTGGTTTGGGGAAAAACTCAAGTCTATGCATCCTTCCAAGATTCAAGATAATGTTAGTTCCCCTTTTCACTGGATAACCATCAATCACATCATCTTGCAAAGCCTTGCGCATGACCAAGTCCACAACAGGTTGGTATCTCATGCTCTCATAAATGAAACTTTCAAGCACTTTTAATTTTGGCACATCACCGATCTTAATGTCTCTCTCACCTGTAGGAATATTACAAAAAGAATAAAGGAAATTAATGTTACCTTCATTATAATATAGCCACTTGAGCTATCACAGTTACAAAGATCAGTTTTTGAAGGGTTTTGTTGAATAATTTTAAAAGTTTATATTACCAATGCATTGTATCTAAACCCTAGATTCCAGGGGCCACTTGGTTCCATTAGAAGAATGTAAACCACCAAAGATACAGGTGCCTATCTTATTCTTAAATCTTGTGGACATTTGGCCTTCATGGTTTTACATGCCACTCACTTTACGGTTGGTAACGCCAATATGGGTGCTTTTTAGTATCCACATAATTTTATTCTCTCTGGTGAAAAAAACTTAAATTTCAGTATCTTGAGATATCCCCTAAATGGTTTAATCAAGTGGCAAAAGAGAACATTTTATTATTTTGCTTTCTAGACAAGTTATTTAAATCTCATATTTAACTTCAAGTTTTTCAGCTATAAGAAGGGAACCCTCTGACCAAACTGTTTTTGAGCACCACTGATTTAACTGAGGCTTTCTTTTATAATCCTTACCAATAACTGCCTGGATTTCATTCATTACTGCTTCTTCAACCTTTGGATGCTTTGCAATCAACAGTAACATGAAGTACACAGAGACAGACAGAGTGTCAGGGGCAGCGATCAACATTTCCAGGATGCACTGGTTCACATTCTCACCTGTCAATTCTCCACGTCCCTGGAAAATACAAAGAAGTTTAAAAAAAAATGACAGTAAAAATCAAAGTGCTGAGGAAAGTAAAGTGAGGTTTAATATTCAGAACAAGAATCTGTGAAGTATCTGGGGATGGTTTAAAAAACAAGGAAATCCAAATTTTCACTGTAATTAAGTAGTAATAAATGTCCACATGAAGCTGAGGATTTAGATGCAAAATGAAAAATTCAGCCACCCAGCCTCTTACTTCCAAATACCTGGTTATTTGGTATTATTTAGATATCTGAATGTCTAGCATAAGGGTGTGGCTTTCTTTTGTTTGGCATGGTAATAACATAGTCATATTTTCAATCCTGAAATGTAAGGGGTATGTGTGTGTATGTGCATGTGTGCGTGTGCATGTGCATGTGTACACCTGAGTGTACACAGGTGCTCACAGTGGAGGAAAGGGACACTCTATTGCATGTAATAAAATGGGGATGTGTAGCATCACCAAGGTGGCCAGGCCCAGAGGGTATGGGACTTTTCTCTGAAGGCTCTTTAGCTCCCAGTACAAAACATGTCTTGATAGTGGTTCGGAACAGGGCCACAGTTAACAATTGTTGTATACCCCAAAGCTTGGCTTTTAGGGGTAACTAGAAGGTAACCAGACTATTGAATGCAACATTTTGAGACCTTAACATCCAATATGAGTGTTCCATTAGAAGAATGTAAACCATCAAAGATACAGGTGCCTATCTTATTCTTAAATCGTGTGGACATTTGGCCCTCATGGT
This sequence comes from Vombatus ursinus, assembly GCF_900497805.2. NCBI lineage: Eukaryota > Metazoa > Chordata > Mammalia > Diprotodontia > Vombatidae > Vombatus > Vombatus ursinus. The sequence continues at coordinate 2,400,289 of NW_020954626.1, forward strand.
TTTACATGCCACCCACTTTACAGTTGGTAACGCCAATATGGGTGCTTTTTAGTATCCACATAATTTTATTCTCTCTGGTGAAAAAAGCTTAATTTTCAGTATCTTGAGATATCCCCTAAATGGTTTAATCAAGTGGCAAAAAGAACATCTCCAGAACAATGGTTCTGGAGATAAACTACTCGAGTTCTGACCTTGCTTCTATTGTATTATTACCCGTGTGATAACCTAAATCAAGTCACTTAGCCTCTCTAGGTCTCAGTTTCTTCATCTGTGAAATAAGGGTATTGGTCTAGATAGCCTCAGACGCCCCTTCCCCTCTAGATTTATGATCCTGTTAAACACATTCCACATATACATCCACACACACACACATGCACTCTCACTCACATGCATACACACAGGTGCACACACATGCACAAACTGGGAAAGTTTGTCCTCTATGGATTCATCATACATCTAGTCTGGTTTCAGACTGTGTCTAGATAATGCTAGAGCATGCAGTCAGTTGGGCCAATTCACATCATCAGCCATTTCGATGTGAAGCAGTCTAATAAAATGTTTGGCGTAGCATATGAGACACAGCTGGTTAAATGAAATGTTCACTTTTCGACCAGTTTCTGAGGCATTGTATAGCTAGCTATAGCTTCATAACTTTGGATGTCAGTCCAAATTAAAAGTTCCTTCATCTCCAAAATTTTAAAAGAAATAAAAAGCTTGAACTCAGTTTTTTCTTAGTACATAGAGTTCCATTATTCCATAAAAAACACTTCTTTAAAATGTCACCCTTCTTCTCTTTTAATCTTCCTTTAACCAAACCCCTCTACCCTCTCTTCCCAGGATAATGCTAAAAATATGGCTCTACCTATACATTTAGATCTCATTACAAATGCTTTGGCCTTTATGTTGAGCTCAGATGTGGCTAATTCTAGCATCACAAGCCCCCAGTGGGACAAAATATTATGAAAGTGCTGATCTAGTTAGTACATTTTTAATGAAGATTGAGGGAATTGTAGAATGGACTCTCTAGCCAGCACAGAGGCCCCAAGTCTCTGTTAAATATTTGGGACTCTGAATGTTAGGCAGAGTCCTAAAAAGGAGTTTGGCCAATGGAGATTAGGTAGAAAGGAACAGGTGCTCTATCTTTACTTGGTTTCTGAAGCATGCTCCCCAGTTATGCTCTGTCCACATCAAGTAACTTCTTATTCCCCAAAGTCAAGTCAGTCCAAGATAAAGTATTACATATCCTTGGAAGAGAGCTATGCACTCACAGATGCTGATGATGGGAAAAAAATTCAACAATGTCTTATTTTAAACATTCTCATGACCACAATTGAAACCTTACTTCTCTATGCCATTAAACCAGGCTGGCTAAATTAATAGACAATCAGATTTTCATATTTTCCCTAGCCGAAAGAGCCAAATTCTTTCATATAGCCATTAGACTGCAGTAGTGAAAATTATCCAAACTGTTCATTGAGACCAATATTTGCTTAGAAAAAAGATATCTTTCCGAAGAACCAACCAAAGAATTTTTTCAGTCCAGTGGTTGAATGGGTTTAAGTCAGCTTGCACTAGGTGTGCCTTCATGACTTCATTATGGAAACATAGTGACTTGTCCCAGCTAGGAGACAATGCCTTTTGAAATTCGATATGAGAAGAGACTAGTATATGGTTAAAAATTTCCAGTAAGACCACATCTAATGTTCATAACTATCTGCTTGTTTAGGGACATATGTGTATGTATATGTACATATTCAAACATATGTGTTTATACATATATAGACACATATATTTCTCTATACACATATATATTCTACAAAGAAAATTAGTCATCATATTAAGGTTATTGTTTACCAGAATGTAGGGCTCATACAGTTACCTGGATAATTTAGACTAAAAAAAAAATCCATTGAGGAAAAAAGTATTTTAGCTTGAATTATATAGATCATCAGCCTTCCTCTAATGAACTTGTATGATAACTATTCTATCCATTATTTCACTTTGACTAGGTAGACACAAGTAATACAAAAAGCCTATTTCTATGCTAAACTGTTGACTGTACCTGGGCAAAAATCAATTGTGAAGCAAAATCCATACAATCTTCCAGTTTATCATCTTTGGAAAGTCTGTGTCTTTTTTCCTCTATTAAAATTTCTAGGGCATCCTTCAAATCCTTGCTGAAATAAAAATAAATAAAATTAATCTACCCTGGTTCATCTCAGTTCTAGGCAACGTATCTGTTATTTGTTTACATAAGGTGTTCAATCTTGATTAAAACCATTTGTGCCAATAAATAAATGAAACTGAAATTTTATAAATATATTTGAATTCCATGTATTTTGTATTTCACAACAGTGACTCAGGGTCAATTGACACTTTTATATGCTAAAGGTCTGTACAGGGTGTCCCAAATGTCTTAGTGAAACTTTAATAGCTTAAAACCTCACTAAGACTTTTGAGACACTCTGAATATTAACACATATATGTTTGTACATGTGTATAAGACTACTATGATCTATCATTCATGAAGCTAACATACATACACTTATGTGTATATAAGTTTATATATTTGCATATGTATAGTCTTAGAGAATTCCCTATAGCAGTGCTATCCAACTAGAATAGAAATGGGCCATTGTATTTCCCATTGTAATCTGGTTTCAGCTTTTCTTAGGAGTGTTTCACCACTCTGCTCCCAGGGTGACACACTTCTGGCCTAGAGCAACAAGAGGTAATTGATATATATGGGTATGTATATGCAGATCTGCATAATACACATGTGTGTATGTATGTGTATATAAATGCATATACACAACACGTATGTACACTATATAAATACACATATATGCACGACAGACAAATATAATGTTTATATAAGTCTATGCATGTATGTGTATACACAACCCTTCCTCCCACCAACATATAGTCTACAAACACATACACTTGCATATATACTGTATATGGAAGTGGTTCTGGATTCTCAATGGCTACACTAGTGGAGCACATTTTGTTAAGGCTTAAAGTGAAGGCCAGGTGATAGAATGTATATCTATTACAAGGAGAGCACCTTAGCCAAATTCAGAAAGACTCTTCATCAGATTAGATGGTGGGTGATTAATTTTTCATCCACAGCCACTCTTGAAGGCTCTCTAGTAGTAGTCCATGGAGGGGTTGGGTCTACGTTGGAGGAGTGAGTACTCATAATGATGAAATTACAGATAATAGAGGTATAGAAATACACACATACATAATTTACTGTTCTTCAGTCATTTTTCAATCCTATCTGACTCTTCGTGATCCCATTTGGGATTTTCTTGGCAAAGATACTGGAGTGGTTTGTCATTACTTCTCCAGCTTATTTTACAGATGAGGAAACTGAAGCAAACAGGGTTAAGCGACTCTTCCAGAGTCACACAACCAGTAAGTGTCTGAGGTCAGATTTAAACTCAGAAAGATGAGTCTTCCTGATTCCTGGACCAGCACAATATCCACTAACCCACCTACCTTCTCAAAAGCACTGACCCTAGAGTCAGAGATTCATTGCTGTTGTTCAGTTGTGTCCCGCTCTTTGTGATCCCATGGCCTCTGCTGTCCATGGGATTTTCTTGGCAAATATGTTAGAGGGGTTTGTCATTTCCTTCTCCAGGAAATTAAGGCAAATAGAGGTTAAGTGTCTTGCCCAGGGTCACACGGCTACTAAGTATCAGAGGCCATATTTAAACTCAAGTCTTCCTGATGCCAGGCCCAGCACTCTATCCACTAAGCCACCTAGCTGCAACATATACATATACAATACATACATATTTATGTGTGCATATATATGGACATATATTATGTATGTTATACATGTATACACGTATGTTTATATATATGCATGGTGATATAGTAGAATGAGGAGTAGATCAAGAATTAAGAGACCTAAGTACTAGTCTTATTTTTGACACTAATGAAATAAATATATATCTTAGGGTAGGTCCTATAACTTCTCTTGGCCTTGGTTTTATCATCTGTAAAATGAATATGTTGAACTAAATTATATGTAATATCCTTTCTGGATCCTTTCTGGATCTATCTATCTATCTACTTTCAGGATGCAACCATCTTTGGGTAAATCATACTTATAAAATCAAGTGTTGGGGATAGAAAGACAAAAGTCTTGCCTTCAAGGGTTTTATAATCTACTGAGTAGAAATAACACATTCATAAAAGTGGTAAGTCCAAAAAATACAAGTTATTTTTTGGAAGGTACTAGCATTTGCGGTGATCAGGAAAGACTTCAGTTAGAAAGTACCACGCATGCTGAGCCTTGCAGAAAGCTAGGGATTTGAGGAGGCAAAGGAGAGAAGGGAAACATTCCAGGTAGGACAACCAGTACAAACGCCTGGAGAAGGGCATGGAGTTCCATGGCTGAGAAGCAGTAAAGAGGACCACTGTAATTTGGGTGGACTGCAATTTTTGTGAAGAAGACTAATGCAGACATAAAATGGCTAAAAGGGTAGGATGGGACCATATTGTGAAGAAGCAAAGTAGTTAATATTTGATCCTTGAGGTAATAGGGAGCCAAAAGAGATGATTAATTAGGAAAATGACATGGTCTAACCTACACTTTAGGGAAGTCACTTTGGCAGCTGAATGGAGTATAGAATGGGGTAGGGAGAGGATTGAGGTGAATAGAAAAATTAGGAGGCTACCATAATAGTCAACAAGAGGTTTTGGGAACTTGAACTGGAGTACCATGTGAATGAGGGGAGGTCATTTGTAAGAGATGTTACAGAATCAGAGAAGATAAGATTTAGCAACTGCCTGGATACATGTGGTAAGTTACAGTGAATAGTCAAGGGTAATACAATGAGGTTGAGAGCTTAGGGGACTTGACAAAAAGTGCTCTTGACAAAAAGAGGGAAGTTAGGAAGATATACAGACTAGGAGAGAAGGGGGAGAAAAGATAATGAGTTCTACTTTGGACATGCAGAGTTTAAGATGCTTATAGGACATCTAGTTTAAAATGTTTAATAGGAAACTGGGGATTCAACGCTGGAACTCAGGAGAAAGATTTTGTCTGTCTGCATCTATCTCTGTTTTTCTTAACATATCTAAAATATCTTTTTTTAATTTAGGAATTTTCTTTTTTATTATGAACTTAAGAATATGGAATGTTTCATAAAATTGCATATCATGCTTTTAAAGGGGTCATGCTCATCTTTTCTTTATTGCTCCAATGTTAGTATATATTCTGATTAAGAGAATACTGGATATAGGAATAGTTACATATTATTCTTAATGAAGGGTATTAAACAGTAAAAAAAATTGAAGAAAATATTTAGTAGGCTTGTGGGTTCCTTTGGTCTGAAATGGAATATTGTTGATTTCTCACATGAAATTGGAGTAAAATGGAGAAAACAGACAGCTTCTAAGCTTCTCCTAATATAGCTATCACATTCTTTTGTTGGGAATACTGTAAATCCCATGCCAATAAAGATTCCCATATTAAAATGTAAATCCTTCCAAAATAAAACAGTAATTATTTTTCTCATATACCATTTTGGTTTATCTTTATATGAGGCAGCTAGGTGGCACAGCGGATAGAGTGTTATGCCTGGAATCAGGAAAACCTGAATTCAAAACCAGCCTCAGATACTTACTAGCTGTGTGACCCTGGGTAAGTCACTTAACCTCTGCCTGCCTCAGTTTTCTCATCTGTAAAATGGGAATAATGACAGCACCTACCTCATAGGGTTGTTGTGAGGAACAAATGAGATAATATTTGTAAGTGCTTAGCACAGTGCCTGACACATAATAAGGTACAAAAATATTTGCTTGCTTCCTATGTATTCCTTCAACCTTCAATTTTCAATTAATCATGAGTTGATGCTTTTTCTCTCATCTGAATATGTGTCAGATGGCCTGTGACTTGTAACTGCTCAACTTTCCAATGGGCAAGGCCATTGTAAGTGATCAAAACTGCTAACCATATACATTCTATTTATTGATATTTTCAAGTCCTGCCAAAAGATACCAAAACACACATATATAATATTTCCTTCATAGATAAAGAGCCATACAGTTTTGTTTCTAATTTCAGTAATTTTATTTTAACCTGAACTATTTCAGCCTTTAAGAATATTACAAATCCCTACAAGTTGGATTAATGAAAATTAATTCTGAAGTAACTTGACTCAGTGGTTCCATTTTTGAGAGTTAAAAAAGTGGTAGTCTAGCACAGGAGTTCTAGACCTAGGGTCCACAGATTGGGATGTTTATGATTTGGGTTTTTTATATTTTGATGACTTTATTTCAATATAATTGGTTTCCTTTTTAATCCTATGTATTTTATTTTTTATTCTGGCAAGGGATCCACAAGCTTCAGCAGACTGCAAAAGGAGTCCATGACAAAAAAGGTTATGAACCCCTGCTTTAGAGGAAAAAAAGGTTATTATTAAATGATAGAAATGGGATGAGCCAACCTTTCTCTCCAGCAAAACAACAGTGTTCTAGCCCTAAACTCCAGAGCACACAAATCATAGAAATAGTTCTACGCCAAAAACACCCATCAAGAGCATTTCTCCTTTGCTCTGTGATCCAGTCTAAGACAGCTAAAATGACATAACCTACTTATAACATAGCTCTCAAATATACCATTTATAAGAGAAAATTTATTGGAAAGGCAAACAAAGTAAAGTTAGAAAGAAATCTAACCTCTCAAATTTTCAAAGTTAGTGTTACTTACACAGACTTTTCATACTTCTTGTATAGCCAAGATATTTTAAAGAAGATGTCTGGTTTGAGAAGGAGAGCTTGCCAAGCATCAAAATAGCTCTGTATTTTGACCACAATGGCATTTTCTGAAAATAAGAATGAGAAACCAGTTTAGGTGATATGTGAGTCAAAGAAGGTTACTTTGAACAGAGCATATTCCCCGGAGAGTCTCAAATAGCGGGCTCTTAGCTACCTGTAGTTCTCTATTAGGCAAAGCAATATCAATTTCAGTGGGAGTTTTAGCCAAGTGAGAAACACTGCATGATTCATTCAGGCTTTCAATTATTCAGTTTGCCTATCTATGTCTCTACATTGGCCAGATGAACTAAATAATTGCCAGCTCCTCCATTTTGGGTTTTGTTGACACAGGCCAGAGTCTCACACATACCATAGGACAAGCCTCCATGGCCACACAATTCAAACCCATGCTATTCTCTAGGAGAAGAGTGGAAATCAGTAGCTGTAGGAGGCAAGGTCCCAGGAATGGTACCTAAGAATAGGAAGAACAAAGAACTGCTATTCCTTCTGTTGTTGGAGAACTACAAAATCTTCACTTCACTTGATGCTTTTGGGTAAACACAACCACAAGGTAGCCAGATCTACACAGACCAAATTACACAATAGCATGTGGAGAAAAAACATATTTTTCTCAAATTACACCAGGCCTCATCAACACAGACTGAAATGTGGATTGATGATTATTTGGTGAATCACCTGAGAAGACAAAAGAATATAAAAAATCTGTCTGGCATTATTTAGGCTTTCTACATCCATGAGATAACTGACAATGCTTCATTTCCTTTTAAATATCCTCTACAAAATGGAGCTTTTATCTGAATTAATTATCAGGTACTTATGAGATATAAGGCTATTCTGAATTAGGTAACTTCTATATAGCACAGGTGCTTGTACATGGGGTTCCCTGTCTAAGGGAGGTTTGGATGGGAGAATGGCATATAGAATTCAGACTCTCACAACTGGACAGAATCTTAGAGGTCATCTAACCCAGCACAATCCCTTCTGGAACATCATTAGCCAGTGGCCATCTGGCTCTACTCTGAAGGTCTCCAGTGAGAGGAAACCTGAGACAGTTCTTTCCATACAGGATCAGCTCTAACCACTCAGAAGCTTTTAGTCATATTTAGTTGAAATCTGCTTAGCTGTAAATTTCACTGGTCCTAGGTCTGACCTCTGGTGCAAAGCAGAACAAATATAATTCCTTTTCTATATTACAACTCTTCAAATCTTTTCAAATAATTATCATCCTCTCTCTTTTCCTTCTTCTCTGTCCCAAGCTTAAACAACCCCAGTTCCTTCAAATGATCCTCTTGTGAGAGAGGTTTGAACCTCCTTACCATTTTGGTCACTTGTGTGTATGCACGTGCTCTGGCTTCTTAATATCCTTTCTAAAATGTGTTGTCATCCACTGGACACAATGGTTTGCATGTGGTACAAAAAGGGCTGAGCACAGTGAGAATATCACCCTCATCATTCTGGCCCATGCTTCTGTAATTGCAACCTGATTGCTGCAGGTTTTTTGGTTTTGCTAAAATGTCATTTGCTATATAAATGTAAGCTACTCTACATTTCATATCATACAGATACAGTTTTTCTATATTTTAGAGGAGGATGGGGAGCAGGTATTTCCACATTTACCAACCAAAATAATGGTTGGAACCTTGGTTGGCAGCAGGCTGTCTCAACTAACAAACTGAACTCATTTGTTTGTTTTTAGCCTTCGGCCAAAATAGTATCACTTTGTTAACCACATGAATTGAACTTCTACTATATGCAGAGCAATATTCCAGATCTGAATAGAGATATAAAATAAATAGAAGACATAGTTCCTATCCTAAAAGAACTCACAGTCATATGGGAAGCAAAACATACACACTTGGAAAAACAAAACCCATAAGATTAATTAAATATATAGTCAAGGGCAAATTCACAAACAGAACATGAATACAGGAGTCTTCTCCTATCTTTCCTTTCTTCTTAGAGAGGGAAGAATCTGACTCTCTCATCAATAAAAGGACAAAGTGTAATGTGATAAGAACAAGATTTTCAGTACCATCCAGAGGGATCCCCAAGAAGAGGACATTGGAGGTATCCAACATAACGCGTCTCATGAGGTTCAGCACATTGATATAACCCAATTCGTTGGTGACATCCTCCAGTTTATCCAGATGAATTACAGTTGAGTTAACACAAACAGCCACCATGCGCACAAGGCCTGGCCCAGACAAAGCTAAAAAGCACATATATATATAAAATAGTCAGTAAACCAGAATTAAATCAAAATAATTCAGTTAGGTGAAGTCCACAGTCCAAAAGTAAAACTAAAGACTCCCAGTTACTCAATGGCTTGAGCACATCTAGCACTCTGGGTTTTTGCCTGTGTGTTAAAGAGCTTGAAATACTGTTTAAGACAAACTTTTGTCTCATAAACAGTGGTCAGAGGCAGACATGGATTTAAGGGGAATGCTTAACATTTGCTCCAAAAGGCTAGATCAGCCTAGACAGAAGGAAGTTAAGAGTGGAGCAAGGAAATGTTGCATTCTATCAATGTAGATAGATATCCAGAGTCTAGGATGTTCCAGGGGAAAAATTCCTCAGAAGCAAGAATTTTAGCCCAATTTCCTGAATTGCTGAACTTCCTCAGTTTCACTTCACTATCACTTCAGAAGATGAAGCCAGACAGCTGATAGATCACCAAACTGCCACAAATGAATGTTCTGCTGGGGCAGAGAATAACCATGAAACTGTTGCCTTGGGGAATGAAAGATAGTTTCATCCAGAAATGCAGTTAACCCTTGGTGATCACTTAAAAACACCAATGCATCAGTTTAATTTCAATAGGCAATGTGAATTCACTTGATCTCACAGACAGTTAGGTGGGGTCCAGTTTTGTGGACTAGTTACAATCTATGCATCTCTTAGGCTTCTGGTAGAAAAGGAAGAAATGTCAAAGGGAGTCTGAGACTTAACTTAAAATCCTGTTACCTCTTTAGTGCCAGGAAAGTTATTGGTGAAGGCTAACTGCTCTTAATAAGTCTAAGTAAAGAGCATTGAATTTGGAATCAGAGACCTGGGTTTGAAAATCCCAGCTGTCACTCATTATAGATATGACTTTAGGCAAACCACTTAAATTTTCTGGGCCTCAGTTTCCTCATCTTGAACATGAAGGCACTGGACTAGGTGACTTCTAATAGCCCTTACAACTCTAAATCTATGATCCTTTGTTCCTTTTTGAATTGGATGATCCTGGTACGGGGGCAGGGGGTAATTATCATAAGTACTCATAAGGAAAGCACAGGAAATATGCCCCTTTCCCCCATAGTCTGTGCATTTACTTAGCCACCACAGATTCATTTTCCTCAACATGTGTCAGGTCTGTCAGAAGGCAGGGTTGTCTTCAGGATAGCTGTGGTAGTTTTACAATTCAATAGCCATGTGGATAAACGTCTGGGAGAGGGCTTGCTTGACACTACTTGCACACTTTTTTCCTATTCTAGAAGCCATGCAAATGGGGTCTCATCTACTAAATAGTTTAGTTAAAAGAGAGACAGCTTTTTGGCATAGTACACTCTAGTTATACCTACCCAACATCTGAATGTGAAAATAACCACAATCGAGAACAATGTTTTGTCTTGGACAGAGGCATTGAGGAAAGAGTTATACCAAGGCATACCTATCTTCTTCAATATTTACCTCAAAGGTTAGTAATGTATATTCAGAACATCTCAATTTACTCTGAAACCTCATGTGGCCCAGTGGCATGAGCACTGGATTGGGAGTTCCTAGGCCTGGGCTGAGGTGCTGACTCTGTGCCATGGTTGAGGTTTTTGCAAGGAAACAAGAGTGTGATTTCACAGATATTTGGAGCTCTTGGTAAGGAACTTCCCCTCCCAGTGCACAGGAACACCTTTGTAACTTACAGTCTTAGACATTTGCCTGGGACATTGAGATGATCAGTGTCTTGTCCAGAATCACACAACCAAGATATCTCAGAAGCAGGATTTGAACCAAGAAGGGACATATCTCTTAACCTTTTTGCTTCTCAGTTTTGTCATATGTAATATGAGGAAGTTAGATTATATTACCTATAATGTCTTTCAGCTCTGTGATGTGTATGATCTGTCATCCATGAATCTATCACTTTCAAAATATCTGATCAATTCAATCAAGCCTGTTGTTTGGCATTGGGCAGAGAAAACTTTTTAGTGGCAAACAGTTCTAGATTAAACTAACCAAACATGCAGAGACTTTCTCTTCTTCTGTCTCATGAAGGAGCCGTTCTCATCCAAAGAGAAGACTAAAATTCAGATTGGCACCTCAGTCCACAAAATAACAGGATTGAGTTATCATCAAAATTCACTCACAGAGGGAAAAAAAGAAAGTAAGGATGTAAGCCCAGAATAACTTGATTACCTTTTGTAAAGAAAGGTCGAATAACTTTCCAGAGAGCTGGGTTGTTATTAAATATGACACCATTTTCATGCATTCCAATACACTGTAACCCAAGTTTGCTTCCAAACCTAGAAATATAGTGACTATGTTTCATTATATGGAACATACTTGAAGACCTGAAAAGATAGAAGAAAATGTAGAAAATTTTTATTATTAGGAAGTGCTCTTTAACAAATATAAATAATCTTACAAATATAAACTGTTTTATACATATACTTTCCATCTTTTACACAGCTGTCAAAGTGACCAAGTCCAAGTCTGACCATGCCACTCCCCTACTCAATAAACTCCAGTGGTTTCCTATTGCCTCAGAGATAAAATTTAAACTCCTCTGTCTGGCACTTCACAGCCCAGCCCTGACCCATCTTTTCAGACTTATTATACATTACTTCTTTCCTGTATTTTATGGTCCAGCCAAATTGGCTTTCTCTATCTTCCTCAGATACAGCATTCTATTTCCCATCTCCATGACTTTGCACTGTCTGTAACCTATATTGGAACAAATTCCTTCCTTACCTCCACATCATGGATTCCTGTACTTCCTTAAAGGCATAGCTCAAATACCACCTTCTACACAGAGCCCTTCCTGATCCCTCCCAGCTTCCAGTGACCTCTCTCCCTAAGTACTCTGTATTTAATTACCATGCATTTATTTGGTAAATAGTCATATGTGTACATATTATCTCCCTCTGAGAGAATAGTAATGAAAGTAAGAGTTGTTTCATTTTTTTTTTGTATCTGTATACCCAGCAGCTAGCACAGTGCCTGGATCATAATAGGCTACTTGCCAACTTGCCCTGCCTGCTGGCTCACAAGCTGAGCTGGAATTACATCTGGAGGAACTGTCTCATGAGCTATGCTTGACAAGGACAAGGTACCAAGATTCCCAATGCGACCCATTGGTTATAGAGTATTCTCCTATAGTGCAGTAGGTGATTCATGATAATAGTGCTCATGTCCATTACAGCAATGAGAACTTGAATTTTCTGTTGTAGAAAGGTAAACTAAAATAAAAATAAAGCAGAGCAAAGTCAATAATTCAGGTCATTTTTTTTTATGCAGACCACTGTGGTCCCATTATTTTCCAAATCCAAAGTACCAGCTTTCACCAAGTAGCAGTGCTTAGATTGACTCCCTTGTAAAATGAAGAAATTGAGAGTGAAAATAAATTACTGTGGGCAAGAGGTATTCTAAAAAGTAAGTTCCTTGAGAGCGAGAATTGTTCCATTCTTTGTGTTTACATGCTTGTGGCTTAGTACAGTGTCTAGAACCTTGCATGTTAATAAATGCTTATTGATTTATTGACTGATTGAAAAGGTTCTGTGGGAGAGGTCAGTCAATCTGTTGTCATGTAACAGCTCTGCTCTGGCTGAATTAATCAATAAACATTTATTAATCACTTACTATACTAAACAACTCTACCGAGCACAAAGGCTAAATCCCCAGAGTGCTCAAGGATACAACTATGCCACAAATCAGGCTAAACAAACTGGTAGACCCAGTCTTTGGCCCACTCCCCCAACTTCCACGGGGGAAGATTACAGAGGAATTACCAGAGATTGATCAGGGTCAGCAAAAAGCAGACAGTTCTTTCATTGGACTGGAGATACAGCAAAGGGAGTTAGAGCATGGTCAGCTCCGCATGACCAAAACTAAGTGAAGAATGGAGGTAGTGATTCATATATTGTGAAAGATGGATTGTGTGTGTGTGTGTGTGTGTGTGTGTGTGTGTGTGTGTGTTTACCATACGCCCTATTAGCAACATCTCACATAGAGATTATTTTTTCCAGTCCTCCATTATCCTTTTGGCTATAGAGACCTAGACTGAATGTTTAGATGAGAACAGTTATTAATCATGAGATACTTATTCTATCTGGGCATTGTTAGAAACAAACAGAATTTAAAGAATACAGTTAACCCGTCATCACAGCATTCATTACCCTTAGGACAACACCAGTTTCAAAATTAATAATAATGATATTGATAATAATAGCTAGCATGTATATAATGCTTGGAGATTTGCAGAGCACTTTATTTACATGTATTAGCTTGTCTGAACCTCAACACAATTGTATGAAGTAGATGGTATTGCCATTTTACAGATGAAGAAACTGTGGCTGAGATGGGCTAAATAACATCAGATCATGTCTATACAGGTAGTTACTTATGTCTTTTCAACAGCTCTCATCACACAAATTGACACATTTTTGTTTGACAATGTAAACTGAGAGTTGTTTTTTAACCTAAATTATACAGTTACTAAGCCTCAATTTAAGTATGTGTGTAAGCCTTAACAATTTTATCCTGTTTAATCAACCACACTGAAATGTCTCACTTAATAAACATTTGAAGTAATAGCAAAGCAAATAAAAGAAAACAAGTAATTGAAGGCATAGTTAACCTAAAGTCTAAATACTGATGAACCAAAAATCTTTCAGAAAAAAAGATTTCATCTTTGAATCAAAGTATTCACTGTTTGCCTTCATCCCAAATAACCTAATGCAGAGTTTTGTAAAGTTTTTTTCCTTCTTTTTAACAAACAAATAAAAATGACAAAAAATTCTTCTGTTTAATTCTAGGGTCTTCCTTCAATGCAGACAGTGTAGCAAATAGCATAAAACTATTGTCTCAGAAAAGAAAAAAAACTATTGTCTCAGATGGAAAAGCTACTCTATGTGGAGGCTGAACACCTCAAAACACAGAGATCAGAGCCCAAGTTTACTTGCTTCCTGCCCCAATATCTCTTATAATTATAGCAGATATTTGGTGGTGAACTCCCTGCTCTCAAAAAAAAATATGAAATGCAAAAAAAAAAAATAGTTAAGGTATAGAACAGAGCACAGCAAGAACACTTTAGGATGCTTTCTGAATATATAACTTTTTTTTTGGCTGATGTCTCTTTTGCACTTGTTTAAACTAAATTATTCAGTGCAACTCTGTCAGAGAATTGTTTTTAATTTTTTTTGTTGTTACCTGTAGGTTTCCTTCAGTCAGTAAATTGTGCTGTTGCCTGAAAATAATGTCCAATAGAGGGAGCTAACATCTTAAAAATGCTGAGCCAGAAACTAAACCAAGAGCAAAAAAGAGAGATTGTAGGGTTGATTACACATTCAGAGCTGGAGCTCTACCTTAGTAGTCCAAACACCTTATTTTACTGTTAAAGAAAAACTGCAGCCCAGTTTGGGGAAAGAGCTTGTCCAAGATCATGTGGGCTGTAAGCCCTGGAATCTACATTTGAACTGAGTTCTTCTAACTTCATATCTAATGCTCTTTCTACTAAAAGAGCTGGCAAAAACCATAGTGCACTACCTCTGGAGTCTGAAGACCTGGATTAGAATCCTACCTCTAATGTATACTATCTGTATGACCTTGGCAAGTCACTTCAACTCCCTCAGGCCTAGGTTTCCTCAACTACAAACAAGGGGATAAAATTAGATGGTCCCTGAGATCCCTTAAAGGGAATGTCACTATTTTATTATTGTATATTATTATATAAAGGGAAATCTGTTGCTTATAACCAGTTTCTGCGGTCCACACATACACATACATACATTGAACTTCTTTCAATAGAAAACCAGTAATTAACAAGGTCATGGGCAAAGTTCTTGAAATGAAAGTATTTAACATGGTTGGATCATGTGTTGTGGTCCAGCTCTATGGGCCAACACTCTCCATTCCCCAGTTCACCCATACAACACTGTTTCCTGCTTTGTGCCTTTACACTGGTTGTTCTCTATACCTGGAACACTCCTCTGCCTCACCTCCACCTTTTGGAATCTCTGTTTCCTACAAGACTCGGCATAAGTGCTACCTACTTCAGGAGCCCTCTCCTATTCCCCCAACTTTTAGTGCTTTCTCCTCTGGGGACTGTGTACACCCTTACAGACAGTCAGTATATACATGGTCAATATATACATAGTATATGCTGTATATACATAGTCAGTCAGTCAATAAACATTTCTTAAGTACCTACCATAAGCTACATACATATATAAATACATACTTGTTGTCTACCCTGTTAGAATATAAGCCCCTTGAGGTCAGGAACTGCTTTGCTTTTGACTTTGTATCACCAACACTTGCACAGAGACTGGCACAGAGTAGGAACTTAATAAGTACTTGTTAATTGATTGATTTTATATAACCTGACAATTTGATTGTTATGAAGATATTAGTCTGGAAAGATAGCATGATATAATAGATAGAGTGTTAGAGTAGGGGTCAGGGAGACTTGGATTCACATTCTGCCTCTGATTATAACTAGTTGTGTCACCTTGGGCAAGGCAGCTAAGTATAGCAGCAGATACATTGCTACGCCTGGAGTCAGGAAGACCTGAGTTCAAATCTCACCTTACACACTTCCTAGCTGGGTACTGCACAGTAAGTCACTTGACTTCTGTCTGCCTCAATTTTTCAACTGTAAAATGGGAATAATAGTGCTTTCCTCCCAGAGTTGTTATGAGGAACCAGTGAGAAAATATTTGTACACTTGGCACAGGGTAGACATTTAATAAATGCTTGTTTTTTCACTTAGCCTTCCAGGGCCTCAGTCAAATTACTGAATTAAATGAGTCATAGACAAGTTGCAATCTGCATTGGTGGAGGGAATTTCCACACCAGGAGGCAATGAGCAATCCCTAAGTTCTCTGCCTGCCCAAGCACCCTTCACTGCCCTTATAATATACAAAGCCTGTGGAATTATTGTTATTTCTTTATAGCCTCAATACATTTCCAATATGACTGGGAAGGAGACCCGCTTAACAATAAATGATCACGTCAACCTGGTCTGTTTAAGGTCATCCAAAACCAATTCTGAGCCTGCCTTCACTTTCAGTGTTTGATGCATCTGTCTTTCTATAAGGACTGAAGGGGTTTCCAGAAAGTACTTCTGCTCCTACCTCAACTATATAGCAAGTTGGGGCTAATCTGAGCTGGGTAATATATGGGTTCCCTATAGGTTTAGTCATAGTTTCCATGTAACCTTCAAACTTTTCAAAAGAGAAAAAAAAACTAACACGATTTTCTTACAAAAAGAAAAAGCCTTTTAGTGTCAAAACTTTCAAAGAGAAAGCAGCTCTGGATAAGATTTGAAGAGTCGACAGGAAAAAGAGAGAATCAAGACAAACACTTTCTCCCCAGGAAGAGTTTGCCTTCAACGACAGGGTAACATACCTGTGAAGTGATTAAAGGCAACTTAGCATGCATGTGAAAAATTTGGGCAAAGAGGACAGGGAGGAAAATGGAAAGTGGGGGGGGGTGGGACAAGGAGGCTATGAAGACATCACTGCTTGAATAAGCTTCTCCGGCTTCATTAAGGTTCTTAGGATCATAGATTCAGAACTAGAATGGTCATCTGGTCCAGATTCTACCCTTTACCAATGGGAAAATTGAGTATCAGAGAGGTTAAGTGATTTGTTTGAGGTCACACAAGAAAGGCTTCATTGCTGTTAATAGAACTCTCCTTCTAATGATGGTGTATGTCATTTCTCAAAATATTCCTTAAAAAGGAACAAAATTGTAGTGCCTGCAAGTTCTTTCCTTCCAAAAGCAGAGCTGTCTGCAATCGACTTCAGTAAATACCCTAGAAGAGGAAGAGCTCTATTTGGAGAGTAAATGCTTGATCTTGAATCTGCTGCTGGGCTAATGCTTTCCTCAGAGATACTTCTTTATTCTACTACTTTCCAGGGTCCACTCTTCTCTCACAACTCTATTTTTAACTAAACTGTCTTAAAAGTTTGATTGAGTTCACTGAATTCATCAACTGAGTCCAGGAAGAAAGCTTCTCCAGAGTAATAGAGAAGCGTAGGTAATTCCATGATAGCCAGGATTACCTGGCTGGAAGCTCTCTCAGGTAGTCTAAATTCAGAATCTGGTGCCTTTCTTTTTAGAAAGACCCTCCTCCTATGAAAGGCCCTTGGGGTTGGTTCAACCAACACACCTTTAAACTGAAACTAAAATGTCCTCTAGCCCTTGAGAACTTGGTAGATATCACCAGCTCAGATCAGAAACCCTGAAGTTAATGGGACCATTTCATCTATTTGATGAGGAAAGAAGGTTCAGGGTAGGCAAAAGCCCAGTTGGGACAGGCAAGGCATTGGGCAGACAAGAATGGCTAAATGGTGAGTGGTAGGAGATTGAGCAGGTCACAGTAAGTGTCCTTATCTACCAGCCAATGTTTCAAATAGTGAAGGAGGCATTCTTAAGACAGCTGATTGCATAAGTAGCCAAAATACTGACTTTGTAAATGAATATAAATTAAGTGGTTCAGATGGAAAATTAGTTTTAACTTGTTGGCCAGAATTCTGTCCAAAGCAGAAAAAAAGGGGCAAAAAATCAAACAGTATGTTTTGGCTATTAAGGTGTTTTAGGGTGGCCATTTGCATTAAATCATATAAACATTAGCTAATAGGCATTTCTGGAAGCTCTACAATACCACCTGAATGTAAAAGAAAATAATCCAAATAGCCAAATACTTGTACACCAAGCTCAAATATCTGGATATTAATTCCATCCCCTCCCCAGTTGTCCTCCAAATGACCAGTTCAAGAAAGATATGGCTAAATTCCAGGTAATTTGGTAATTCTTTTAAGCTATGAAGGTCTTATTTAGTACACTTAAACAACAATTTATTAATTTATAGTCTTGACCTGAAGTAAGACAATTTGCAAAAGTGCTTTACTTATTTTTTTAAACAGACCTATGATTTCATGGGCATAGGAAACTCTAAAAATGGGGATCAACACTTGCACTATAGCTGGTAGTCTTAGAGGGTTGCTATGGCACTAAGATGTTAAGTGACTACCACCCTTCTCAGAATAATATTTTAAAATGCATAATAATAACAATAGCTAGCATTCATATAGTGCTTTTGAGGTTTGCAAAGTACTTTACAAATATTCTCTCATTTATCCTCACAACAACCATGGGGGTGTAAGTTCTATTATTATCCCCATTTTATAGATGAAGAAACTGAGGCAGGAAGCAGTTAAATGACTTGCCCAGAATCATATAACTAGTAAGTGTTCGAGGATGAACTTGAACTCAGACCTCCACAGGGCCACTTAGCTGCCATGAAATTTCAAAAATACATAAAATATATTACGAAGGAAACCAATTACATTGAAATAAAGTTATCAAAATATTTTAAAAACAAATACATAGATTCCAAGTTAAGAACTCTTGGGGTAGATGATATCTAAGGTCCCTTCCAGTTTTCCATCTATGCTAACTTTTGTTTTCATATCACATTCATTACCAGCCCATCTCTTCAAATTGAACCTTCCATTGAGACAAAGAAAAACAATTAAACAAAAGTATCTGATAGTAGAGATCAGGTCTGACAATATTCTGCAATATAATATTCTTTGCTGGTAGTCTTTCCTCCCCAACTCCCCATGAGGGAGGAAATAAATTTCATTTCTATCTTCTATAGAACTTTCCTTGGTTTTCCTGTTATCCAGGATCATCTTCCTTTGGGTGATCTTTCCAGGGACATCACCATAGTCACACACACACACACACACACACACACACACACAAATGTTATCATGTTTCTCTAAAATCCTTATTCATAATTTCATACCACACAATAATATTAAATTCCATTCATACATCATGGCTTTTTCAGCCATGCCCTAGCAATGGTCCCCCACTTTGTTTCTAATTTTTTGCTACCACAAAGAATGCTGCTATGAATCTTTTGGTATATAGTCAATAATTGTTGCCTTTGATTTCTTTGAGTGTATATGTGCAGTAAGAGTATTGCTGAGTCAAAGAGTATGGACAGTTTAGATGTTTTGTTTGTCTAATTCTGTAATGAAATTCAGAAAGGCTGGACCACTTCACAGCTCTCTCAACACCAACAACATTTTACAGAGGAAACTGGGGCAGACAGAAGCTAAGTGATTTGCCCGTTGTCACACAATTAGTAGGTGTCTGAAGACAAATTTGAACTCAAGTCTTCTTGACTCCAGGCCCTGGTGATCTAATCCATTCTGGAACCTTTTTTCCCATGTTTTTTGCTGCTTTCTAAGGTATGAAGTGAAACTTCAGAGTCTTAAAAATTTCCCCTTACCTCATTATTAGTGACTTAGAACACATTTTCAAATGGCCATTTGTAGTTTGTAATCCTTTTGAAAACTGTCTATATCCTTTGACCATTCATCTACTAGAGAGTGGCCCATTCTACTTTGGATAGTTTCAATTGTTAAGAAATTTTTCCTTACAGGTAGCCTAAATCTACCTTTCTGAAACTTCCATTGTTCCCTGTTCTGCTTTCTGGGGTAAGAAGAACACTGTGCCTCTCTTAATGTAGCCTAAAATCACATTAACTTATTTTGGCTGTCACATCACAGCCAAAATTAGACCAGTGTTAGAAAGGCAATTTGGACAATTCAGTCCCTCAAAACTTTTTTTTTTCCTCAGTAATTTATTTTTTCTAGATTTATTCAGAAATTGCTTTCTTCTACCTATCAGTTGGACCATGTACAATGTTTTCCACATAAACAACTTGAGGTGTAAAATGCAACTGACTTGTTTTTCTGTGATCTGTTCATTTGGCAGAACAGAGTAGTACAGAACTGGAAATACATTAAGCTCTTCCCTCAAGCAAACTGGACCAGCCCGATTTCCTTTTGTTATAATCCAACAATACTGTTAATTCAGCTTTTAAAATTGGCTTTTAAAACCCTCATTAATATCTATGTTATATATTTACAAATTCTCTGTCAAGATTTGTTAGAGAACTACTCAACTTTTCAATTGTTTTGCCTATAAAGGTCTCTATTTGAGCAAAACCTAAATTATTCAGTCTGTCTGCACTATTCAATTTTATCAGTTAAACAGCTCAGCTATGTACCTTACTTTACTTGTAATTATACAAACATAGAAAACATCTTAATATAATGAAATAACTATTATTCATAATAAAAAGCCCAAATTAAAACTTTATAATGTTATTTCTTAAAAGATTAAAAATATATTTACTTGCTTATAATGAGTGTCTCCTCTCCAGCGATCCATACTCTTGTAAATTCACCATACATCTTGTTGTAATAGTTACAGGCACTGCCTATTCCCATCCATAGGAATCTGCCATGTGAAAGGATGGGCCCAATTCCCATACAGTAGCCAGGACCTAGAAAAAATATTCAAAATATAATTACCATCTTAGCCCATATTAAAAACCAGATGCTGTTTTTATATCATGCAAATTCTTTTACATCTGAATTCTAATGCAAATTCTTGAGTTACCATGAAAATTTAATTCAATTAAAATTTAATTTAATTTAAGTAGGGTTACTTTGAAGAATTTTCTCCTTTCATAAATAAGTGATAATTAAGTAGATGAAGTAGTTCAATTTCATATCAGTCCTACTAAAGCCTAAAAGAACTGGGGGTACATTGATTTCTCATTTTGTATAATTTTGTTCATTAGTTGGTCAGGTAACAAATACAGGAATTTTAGTGAAAGAAAGATAGTTAAACCATTTTAATTGTCTAACGATGCTCCAAATCTGGCTTTTGTGTAAAAAAAAATAGTGACTGAGTCAAGATTAAACTGAATGGTCATTTTGGAGTAACCATTTTACAGATTACTGAATTGACAGATCAAGTAAGTCCTACAACTTTGTAATGATAATAATGTCTATCAAAGCATATAATTTCACTTTTAAACACTGCTTCATTGGGAAAAGAGAACTTTAGGTTAAACAAAGTGGGTCAAAGAATTGAACAATTATCCAATGCCTGATCAATGCCAGCCAATCTGGATAATCTGGGCCCAACAATCCATTCCCTCCCCCCAAGAACAGATGTTTTGAATTCAAATAATTGACTCAATTCCCCACATTGCTTATGCAAACACATCCAGAGAATTGCAAAAGCATTTAATTCATCATACTGATGAAAAAGTTCATATACTGTTCATTCGAAAGCACCAAAAGAAGTGATATGAATTTAACTAGTTGTAGTAAAAAGTTTTTTTTTAATTTTGAGATAGTTTTGTGGTTTTATTATAAAATAACCTTTTAAATTTTCTTCCTTTTAATTTCAAACTGTCAATGATGTTACATTTAGTGGAAAGGGAGTGCTATGAAACATCTTTTCCATCACCAGCCCAAGTGAACTTGAGGATTATAGAATTAAATGTACAATCACAGAATCATAAAATTTTGAAGCTTGATGATCATGTAGTCCTACACCTTCATGCAGCAAATGAGGAAACGGAGGCCCTGGGATGTGAAGTTCCCTCTCCAAGGTCAGACAGCCAGCTGGTGGCAGACCTGGGATTAGAATCCAGGTTGTCAAATTCACAATCTTGATAATATAAGTTTTTATCTAAATTATCTGAACTGGTTCTCCAGTTCTGGATTCACCAAATAACTATCAATACTTGGTTTTACAATGGCTAGGTCAGAGAAGCTACAAAGATAATTTCTCTTTCATCCCCTAAGAGGATGGCTGTCATTTTATATCAGATAAAAAAAATGAAACAAAATGATCATTACACACACACACACATGCACACACATATGTGAATTTTAAAAATAAGAAAACAACATATGGTTGTTTTCCTATATAAGATATTTTTATAATAGCACAAGTCTTTGAACTCAGCAACTGGTTTTTATATTTAAACCATCCCACACAGCTCTAACAAAGAATTGACTGGCCAGTTTTCATTAGTTTTTCATAGAGGTAATTATTTTGTAATATGAACAATAACAAATTCTGAAGGCATTTTTATAATTAGATTTATGCATATGTCCTAAGAGGTAAGATTTCCATACATTTACTCTTTAGGGAATCCTTTTAAGCTGTTTCTACATAGTGCTAAACATTTGGATTAAAACAAAAATCCATGCAAATATCTGGATGTTTTAACCTACATAATTTGATAACATCTGGAGATATGGAAAGAAATGACTGAAATCCTAAATTTTTCACTTTTCATCCTAATATTTGGCATTGTGTCAAAATAACCCTAGTATTTACTTAGAAAAATCATTTAAAATAGAAAGATACAGCTGATAAAAATCATAGTTTAATTCAGCAAAGCAAGTAAAGCACTAGGAATTTATAGACTGTGAAACTAATAATCCCAATGAGGTTTAATTTACTCACTGATAGTCTCACAGAAATATCAGAAAGTGGATTAAGATTTTTTGCCCACTCTAATGATCAATTGTATGTCAACTGATCAAATTGTGCTCTTGTCAAAATCAGCTGTTAAATTAGCCCAACATACCAGGCTGAGGCAAGTGGAGAGTCAGGCAATTATTTGGATAATTCAGGGGAAAATATTCCATAATTATTTAGCTACTCTGCCAAAGCTAGGCATTTGGTTCTACCCTAACTTGCCTAGTTATCTCTGGCTGTGCAGAACAGACTTTCAAAAGCTTAATAAACATGCTTAGGAACCACAATTACAGATAATATTTGACACATTTCAAGAGTCCTACCATGAGAAGTTTTAGCTAAAAACTAAAGACATACTCACAGGAAATCATCTGGGCAATCCCCAAAACAACAGCTTTGTAGGGCTTGTGACTTGCAAAATCTGGATAATCGTCTCAATTTTCTAGTTTTCTCTCCCTATGGATTTCATTGTGGTGATTTATAGCAGAACTTAAGGTGGGAAATGAAAGGAATGGAGAAAATTCCTTCCCTCCCTTCTCTACCCCAGTGCCCACCCAGCTTTGACCACTAAGCCTGACCATGTTCTTGAGAAAGAGGAGAGGAGAGAAAGAGTAGGGTAGAGGGAAAAGAGGGAGGGAGGTCGGAGGCAAAGTAGGAGGGAAAATTGAAAGAGCTGCTGAAAGCTGTCCAGAGTTCACCTGCTAAGAAAAAGTGGAATGAAATGAAAACTGTCATTAAAAAAAAACAAGGAATTGGAATTCAATTTCCAACATCCCCTCATTCTACCTCATCTCAAGCCTCAGTTTAAGAGGATACTTTTGCCAAGTGTACCTTAAGAAAGAAAGTGAAGTGTAGAACTGAGGCATTTATATAGATGGTTTTAAAGGGCTGGATGGATTTTAAGTGTCCTGACAACTGACTTAAAAACAAAAATTTGGCTTGGATTATCTAAAAGACTATTTCAATTCTACAGTTCACTAGTAGAACCCTGGCTATAGGATTCATACTATGCTAGTGGCCTTTTATTCTGTCTTCATGCTATTGTGCAAGATTTTCTCCATCTCTGTTGCCCTAAAGCCCAAATAAACTTTCTGCTAAGCCACAAAAAGAAATCCTTTTCACCTCCATTTTACCTGGTATTGAGGAAGTGCCTTCATAACTCCAAACCATGAGGAGAAAGCAGGTGAGGAGGAGGATTGGCATAGTAGCAGCTGGCATTGCCTCAGGTACCATGCCGGTGAGGTTGTAATGCACTGGGTTGAGCATTTCCAGGATCATCTTGTCTTTCTTGCCTTCAGAGAATACTGTTTTAAAACCTACAGAATGGCAGAAATAATGGAAAAGTCCAATATAATTTTAAACTACAATTCACATTCCCCCTGCAAAGCACCCTCTAGTATAGGTATCCCCACCAAATGCAAGCTTTGATTTATAATGTGATTGGACACTGAGACAAGACAAATTTGTGGTTACAAGTCAAAACAAGCAATTAGAAGATAGACTCCTTGGCTTGAAATAATTTCTGACCTTGGTAGTCTTTCTCAGGTTCTTTTAGACACTTGACCTGATAAGACTTTGATATCTTTAAAATTGCCCTTGAGTTAGAAGAGTGACGTGCACACCACTAGGGCACCAAATTTCTAACCAAAATAAAAGGAGATGAAGTTCATTCCAGAGATTGAATCATCTCATAAGCTCAGTTGAAGGTTCTATTTTGAAAATCTACCTTTTAAAACAAAAACCAAATCCTTCCCCCCTACCCCCTTGTCCAAACCCAGGTCTACAAACTATGAGCTTCCAAGATAAGTTGCTGCTTCTTAGGGTACTGAAGAGATTTTGTTCAGGGCCTTTAAATGATTTAATTTGAACTCAATTCTACCATTCTCACTCAGAAAAATATCTTGGCTTCAATGGGGTCCAAAATCTTTAAGACATTACTGAATCTTAAGCAATACCAATGGGAGCCAGTAGTAGGCCTAAGTCATAGATAAAAGAGAAAAGGAAAAAAAAAAGGGAGGAAAAAAGAGGGGAAGGAGAGGAGAAGAGAGGGATAAGAAAAGGCTGATTATATTCTAGGAAATGGTAGGATGCCAATAACCAACTGTCTTATAGGCCAGTGAGTGAAATCAACGAGGCATGCCCTCTCTACTAGATCAACTACATTTTATTTTTACTTTCTGGTTATCCTGTGTCATTCATAGGTATACTACTCAATTTGTCTTTTTCAATACAGAGGTTTTCAATAGAGGTTTATACCATCTGTGCTATGAGAATATAATGTTACAGGCCCTAGTCTAAGAGTCTCAGCTGCTTAGATAGATCTGTGTACTGAGGAAAGATACAAAATTAAGGTCTGTAGTTTTCTCAATGGCATATAGCATATGCTGCAATGTTTGACCTCATTTAGGAATTGTCCCAGCTTAAATGATTAAGAATAACTCTGAAGAAGACTTAAGCAACATCTATGAAATACCTAAAATATTCATGAAATATCAATAATCCATATGCTGTGAATACACCAACCATCCAGATTGCTTGAAATACAAAGATTTTTTAAAAAATCAATATTTTTTTCATTCATTCATTCATTCATTCATTCATTCATTCATTCTATGAACATCTATTGAGTATTTATTATGAACAAGGCACTGTGCTGCACCCTAATCTAGGCTCATAGATTTAATGCTGGAAAGGATTTTAGATGTCTGGTCTAGCCTTTTCATTTTGCAAATAAGATTCTGAGGCCCAGAGAGGTCAAGATCATGCAGCTGATAGAGTTGGCATTCAAACTCATGTTGTTTGATTCCAGATCTAGCATTATTTTCATAGTACAAGGCAGGGTATTTTTCTCCCCAGTAAGACCTGGAATGCGTCATAGTTACATGGTATGCTGCTTTTCAGGCCTTTCAGTCCTGTCTGAGTCTTCATGACCCCATTTGGGGTTTTCTTGGCAAAGATACTGGAGTGGTTTATCCTTTCTTTCTCTGGCTCATTTGACACATGAGGAAGCTGAGGCAAACAGGGTTAAGTGACTCGCCCAGGGTCACACAGATAGTAAGTGTCTGAGGTCAGATTTGAACTGGGGAGGATGAATCTTCTTGACTTCAGATTTAGGACTTCTATCTGCTGCACCACTGAGCTGCCCCTTAGTTACATGGTATAGGAAATTCAGTATTTGAGTGGAATGAACCTCTGGAACAATCATTAAAACTAGATACTTGTTTGACTAGAGTTTGGTTTTTGTGGTTGTTTTATTTTGTTTTTATGTTCTAATTTCCAAGATGAAATTGTAGCTGATTTGGAATAATTCCTTTGTGTCACCATGATGGTGTTGATATCTTTTTAAGTGCATTAAAATGCAATAGGTTGGGGGAAAGGATAAACAAGGGGCCATGAACAATAAAGTTAGGTTCCCACTTATGTCATTAACTTCATACAAATTTCAGTTTTAGTTCCAGGAACAGAGATAGAAGTTAGAGTCAGGAAGATTTTTTTTCTCCTTTCTTATATTGTTTCTATATTCTATCTCATCTCATCAGGGTATCTGGGTAGTGTCCCTCTTAAGGCAAGACTATGAAAGAGTACGGTTTTCATTGGTATCTCCCTAACCCAAACCTTTCTCTCTTTCTACCTTTTCTATTACTGTTGAGTGTGCCACCATCCATCCAAATAGTCACCCAGAATTGAAACCTTGGTATTATGCTAGACTCCTCACTAAAACTCACTATCCAATCTGTTGTCAAATCTTGTTAGTTTTATTTTCACATCTCCTTCTCCCTTTGGCACTGCCGCCACCCTGGTAAGGCCCTCATTGCTTTATGCTTGGACAATTGCAATAGCCTTCTAATTAGTCTGTCTGACAATTGCAATAGCCTTCTAATTAGTCTGTCTGACAATTGCAATAGCCTTCTAATTAGTCTGTCTGACTAACGTCCTTTGCCTCTCTAATCCATTCCCCCATTCAGTTGCCAAAGTGACTCCCCTAAAACTCAGGTATGACTATATCAACCCACCCCACCCTCCTCAGTAAATGCCACTGGCTCCCTATTACCTCTAGAATAAAAAATAAAATCCTGTGTGGCATTTAAAGCCCCTCGCAACCTGGTCTCTTCCTACTTTTCTAGTCTTCTTACACTTTACTCCTTTCCAATAGGAGAGTACACTCCAACCTGTCTAAACTGGTATATTGGCTGTTCCTCACATGTGACACTCCATCTATTACCTCTTTGCATTTTCACTGGTTCTCTCCCATGCCTGGAATGCTCTCCATCCTTACCTCCAACTCCTAGCTTCCCTGACTTGCTCAAAACTCAGCTTAAATCCCTCCTTCTGCAGGAGGCCTTCCCTACCCCCATGTTTCTTTCCTTGAAGAAGTCCTTCCATTTATACCGTATATGTATACAAGCGGTTGTTTGCATGCTGTCTCCCCCACTAGAATGTGAGCTCCTTGAGAACAAGGACCGAGTTTTGCCTTTTCTTGTGTGTCCAGTGCTTATATATTTGATACATAGTAAGTCCTTAATAAATGCTTCCTGACATCTGTCCTTTTGGCTTAATTTCTCCCACCTAGGAGGCCCAGGCCTATTTTGCATTTCACTCCTTGAGGCCTGGATTTTAGTTTTTAAAGTAATTCCAAATAAAATGTTAGCTGCTAAGTAAGGGCTTAAAATGTTATACTTCCCAAAGATATTTGCGTTTAGACTAGGAAGGCCTAAAGGCAGAAAAGCCTTCCCAAAAGGTATACAAATGATAAAGAAGGGGGTATATTTGAGGACAAATAAGGGCTCAATCCCATCACGTAAATGACTAAGGCCAGCTCTGTGCCTGGACACCACATAGGCAGATCTATCTGTGTGTAGTTGAGCATTTCAATATCTCTCTGTTGTCCCCTAAATGTTGACTAACAGAGTCATCTAGCTATCTTACTTGTAAGTCCTGATCAGTTGCTACTGAAGTTATTCATTAACACAATATAAATAAAAGGCAATATATAAATTCAAATTGTCATTATTATTATTACTTATGTGGGTAAAAGACAACAAAAAGGTACCAGAATCCCAATAAAAGTAGCATAAATTCTAGGTTCACACAGGGGGAAAAAAGTCATAGATGGAAGGGAACTTCTAGGCAACCTTCATTTTAGAGATGAGAAACTGAGGCCCAGAAAGAGATTTAGAGACTTGTCCAAGGTCACACAGCTAATAAGTCAGTGGATCTGGGATTTGAACTTAGACCTTTTAGTCCATATACATGTGTTCCTTCCACGGTGCTGTGCTGCTTGCAAATCCCCAAGAAGAAAACACTGATTTTGATGAAATGACCCCAATGATCCAGATAAGAGGTGAAAAATTATAGGAAAAATAATTTTGTCTCTTCCTACCTCATCTTCCTAACGAAATGACTAATGGATGGAACAGTGGAAAGAGTGCTAGATTTAGAGTCAGGAGACCTGGATTCAAATCCTGGCTTTGCTATTCACTATCTGAGTTTGGGTCAGTCACCCCACTTTTCTGGATCTCATTTTCTCATCTATAAATTGAGAGGGTTGGACTACATAGCCTTTAAGATCTCTTCTAACTCAAGATATATTAAAAATAAAAGTCTGAATAGTTAAATCCCAAACTCAATTCAACAATAATTAATTAGGTGCCTACTAAATTGCAAGACTTTGGGTACAGAAGCAATTTTGGCATAGGTGGTGGGAGAAGTCTCAACCTGTGATTGTACCTCAACCTGTGTGCTGTGAGGAATTAAACTCCATCCACCAATGTTGATCAGAAACCATCATGTAACTTACAGTCTTAGGGAGACTCCTGGGCCACTGTGAATCTGAATGACCTGCCCATGGTCACATAGCTAGTCTTATGTCACATGTAGGACTTGAACCTAAGTTTTCCAAATTCCAAGGCCAGACCTCTCAAGATGTTTATAATCTTTTATATTAGGGTCTCTTCCTATGTTATTCAAGGTAGACTTTAATTTCCTTTTTTTTTTTTTTAACTCCACACTCAGGAAAGAATCAGGAAAACCTGAGCTCAAGTCCCATCCCTGACACATACTAGCTGTGTCACTTAATCTTCCAGTGCACCAGACAAACTCTCTAAGACAATAAAATGCAGAGAAGGCTCTCATTTGCATTGTTAGACAGAGTTTCATATACCAATGGAATCATTCAATCAATATTTATTAAGCACCTGCTACATGCTACACTCTGTGCTATGCACTGGATATAGTTTTAAAAACATAGGTCTAATTAAAAACAATAGTGTATGGCTGAAACCCTATTAGTGTCTATATGTGTTGGGGAAGCATTGATCTCAGTGGACTATAAGTGGGGGCTGGGTTTCTGGATGCTGGTAGGATTTAACTACTTGAAACTTTACATCCTTCTTTGTATGTGTGTGTGTGTGTGTGAATACTGAAACCCTGCTGAAACAGGGTATGTATAAGACCCTGTTAATGTGCGTATGTGTCTATAATGATAGTTTTTGTATGTATCTGAGTATGATTAAGACCCTGTTAGTGTGTGTGTGTGTGTGTGCGCGCGCGCGGGCGCGCTAGCTAGTGTTTTAATGAGTGTGTGTAAGTGTGTGTGTGTACTGAGTACTGAGACCTTGTTACTGAATGTGTATCTGGGTATGTTTGTACTGAGACCTAATAGTGTATATTTGTATCTGGGTGTGACTGAGGCCGTGTGTGTGTGTGTGTGTGTATGTGTGCGCGTGGTGTGTGCGCGGTGCATGTGAGGCTGGGCCGGGAGGGGCAGGCCGAGGGCTCTGGACCCCCGACCAGACTTAACTGCGGGCGGCTCCTCTGGCCGTGGTCCCTGTCCG
Organism: Vombatus ursinus; assembly: GCF_900497805.2. Lineage (NCBI taxonomy): Eukaryota > Metazoa > Chordata > Mammalia > Diprotodontia > Vombatidae > Vombatus > Vombatus ursinus. The sequence goes on from NW_020954626.1 coordinate 2,429,487, forward strand.
GGCTCCAAAATGACCCTGGAGGCCAGAGGCTGGAGGGACCCGCGGGGCAGGGGCATCTTGGCCAGGCCCAGGCGGGGCCGGAGGCGGGAGCGCCCGGTGCCGTGTGGTGTGAGCCAGGCCAGGGCCCGTCAGTCCACGTGGGGCCCCGCGCTCGGCATGGCAGCCCTGCTCAGGCCCCGCTCGCGTCCCCCGCGGCGGAGAAGCGGTGGCCTCGCCACCAGGGTTCCCCCGCCACCAGGGTTCCCCAATGGGTGCTGCCCCCACGTCGGTGCCTCTGCGCTGCTGCCCCTGGGGCTGCTGGCCTAGAACTGGAAGGGGTCCTAGGGGCTGGCAAAGACTGGCCCACGACCACCCATCCAGCTAATTAATGGCAGAGTCAGGATTCAAACCCAGGTCATTCGTGTTCAACCTGCTTTGCGCTTTGACCCGGAGTCCTTTGATTCCGTGTTCAGAGCTCTTTTCACGGTGCCCTCCCCACAGCTGCCTTAGCATCACAGGATTTAGGGCTGGAAGGGCCTGAGAGGACATGGGACAATTCCTTCCCCTTGCCCCACTGCTTTGCAAATGTGGAAACTGAGATCCAGGGACGTTTAGCAACTTGCACAAAATCCGGAAGCTGGGAGAATTTGAAATCAGGACCCTGGGTATGGAACATTGCATGTACTGTCATACTGAATTGTTGTATTGGTTAGTTTTGCTAAACTGCTTTTTTTGTTTTTCTTTTCCCTTTTATTTTCTTGTTACTGGGTTACTGCTTGTTGTAGAAGGGAGTCGGGAATGATATATTTAAAAAAAATCAAGATATTGATAAAAATAAAATGTTTCTGAAAGGAAAAAAGACAAAGAACAGCTCTTCTAGTCTGACAGTTTTAGAGAAGTTTTAGTATGTTTGTCTAGTATAAAAGTGATTGAGGCACCAAGTTGGCTATCTTGGATGGGTAGATGCTGGTGCTCTATCTTTCTACCAAAACCAGAGCAGCTGATAAGTGTGGTTCACCTTACCACAACTTCATCTTTCAAAAGCTGAACAAAGTGACAAAGATAACTGTAATTCTGGTCCTGGTTCTGAACAACAAAGAGGAACTGGCAACCTTGTGCTGTTTCAAGGTTTGGAAATAACAGGAACCTTGAGGACAAGTGACTATCCTTTAGAGTATTTGTGAAAGAGAAGAGAAAAGCAGTGTATGGTTAAACTTGTGCCCTAGATTTGGCAAAAACAGATTTTAAGTGGTTGAGAGAAAAAATAGATATGATCCAGTGGCTTAATGTTTTGAAAAGAAAGTTGGCTAAAGGGGGATGGGAAGTTTGCAAGAAAGAAATGAAGATACACAGAGACAAGGTTCTGATAATGAGGAAAAAGAGGGGCTGCCTACAAATACAATGTGGCTGCATAGATAGCTCGTTTTGTTTTGTTTTTTTAAAGCTCAGGGTTTTTGTTGTTGTTTTTAAAGCTCAGATTTTTAAGATTTGTGTAGGAGAGGAAAGCAAGGGCAAGTTATGGAGCATGAATACAAAAGAATCATGTGATCCTAGAGGCATTATGTTAGGAGTGTGGTAGCCCAGAGTGGTCTGATACTAATGCTGAATGATAAGAATGGAATTAAATGAATGAATGAATAGATAAATAAGTTTTGTTTGGCGGTACAGGAAGGACCGAAGAAAGAATAAGACTGATGCTTGGGGAAGATGGAATGATGATGATAGCAGATGACGGTTGGAAGACTAATCTACTTTACTTTTGTTTTGCTTTTCCAAGGAGAAATATCTTTGTACAAGGGAGGATAGAGCAAATAGGGTTTATAGGGAATAGAAACCAAAGATAAGAGAGTTTAATTCACAAGGTCTTGTTGAACACTATACTAGAAAACTGAAAGAACTACCAGAAATGATAGCTAAGCCTTGTTGGAAATCTTTGAACAATATTAGGAGAATAATAGAGGTGTCACATGACTGGAGAATGGTAAATGTCTCAACTTTAAAAAAAAAAGGAGAGTGTAGATTTTTTGAATTACGGCATATTTTATTTCCTGACAAATATCTAAAACATGTTATTAGAAGGATTTTTTGGGGTGAGCACTTAGAAAGGAAAGAAGTGACCACTTAAAGCCAGAATAGATCATACCAAAGTAACCTCATTTCCTTTTTTTGACAATGTAAGTAGATTGGCTCATAGACTGAAAGCATGCTTTCTTATGTGCTACAAGTTCTGGGACTATTCTCCCAACCCCCACTAGTACTTATCATCTTCATCTTTGTCATCATTAATGTTATTATTGTTATTATTGGCACTTTGGGCCCCCAGAAAGTGACTATTATCTCTCCTTAGGGTTCCAGGGATGATCATGAGAGGTTGAGGGTAGTTTCCTATTTTTTTTATGATTCTCACCACTATGTGATGATCATCAATTGATATCAATTAGCCAGACAGACTTAATTATCTTTTAGAAACATGTACTTACTAAGGTGCTATACTGTGTGAAAAATTGAATGAAATTAAATTCTGTAGAGACAAATGTGAAGTTCTATAGCTGGATTTTTTACAGCAAACATCATAATACAGAATGGGAGAGATGTGGTCAGATAACAATTCCCATGAAAAAGATCTTGGATATTTCAAACTCAATATGAGTCAACAGTATGATATGACATCAAAGCCAATGCTGTTTTCATTAAGATGGGCATAGTGTCTCAAACAAGGGGGAATGATAGTCCTGCCGTGCTCTTTCTGTTCAGGCCACATATGGAACCCTGTGCTCAGTTCTGAGGACCTCATTTTATGAAATATATATACAAACTGAAGCATATCTAAAAATGGGCAACTAGAATGGTGAGAAAACTAAAAGATATGTCAGAATTCACTTGAAAGAATTGGGGGTATTAGCCTGGAGAAGAGAACTAGAGGGCTTATAATAGCTGTTTTCAATAATTTTGAGAACTGTCATGTGGAAAATGATACAACTTTTTTCTTTTCTTTTTTTTTCTTGTTTTCAGGAGTAGGAGTAATAATAGGTGGGAGTTGCAGAAAAGCAGATTTAGGCATAGTATAATGACAAATTTCCTAATAATTGGACAGCTACCCCAAAGTAGAGAGAGCTGCTTTGTGAGTCTCCCTCATTGGAATGGGCAGACACAGACTAAATGATCACTTGTTACAAGTGGATCTTATTATTTAATTAAGAAGCAAAGCAAGCTGTACATAATAGAGACCTGCAGTTTGATGTGCAATCCTCTTCCTCCTCCCTTCTATGTATAAACAAATGCCTGTTCTTTTTGGTCTCTTTGTTAAGTTAAAAATAAAAATGAAAATTATATGCACTTCTTGGGAATATTATAGAATTGATTGTTACCCAAGTACAGGTTGGATTAGTTTGGTGGTCCTTTTCTGGTTTTGTGAAAGCGTATATTGCATCTTTAAGAATGAGTTAAAGGTTCTCTCTCTAGAGCTAACCACCCCAGCAAGGAAGTTCCTATTCGCCACCTCTCCCCTCACCAATTTATGCTTTTAGCTCCTTCTCCCTACTTCTGGTGCCTTTCCCTTCCTCCAGGTGTTATTATACAGGTCAAGAAATGGTCTGAGAGATTAAGAGAATTGCTCAGGGTCACATAACCAGTAAGTGTCTGAGGCAAAATTTAAACTTAGATCTTCCTAACCCAAGTCCAACAATCCATTATGACATCCATTGCCCCAGCTCTGTCTGTTATACTGGCAGGTCTCCTAAAGCAGTTATAGATATGATCTTCGAAAGGCTGGTAGCTGAAAGGGAACTTAGAAGTCCAATCCCCTCATCTTACACAGGAGAATCAGCGGAGGCCAGGAGAGGCGATGTGACTTGTCCAAACTCACAAGGTAGTAAATGACGGGGCACACATTTGAATACAGTTCATCTATCTCTGAATCTTTGCACCTCATCCTCCCCACTGTAGGTGCCACTGTTCCATTTGTTCAGTGCCAGTAACTTTGCACTGGTCATCTTCCATTCCAGGAATGTTCTTGCTCAGTTCTGCCTCTTAGAAGCAATCCCTGGCTTCCTTCAGTGTTCAGCTCAAATTTTATCTTTTGCAGGAAGCCCTTCTTAGCCCCATAGCTATTGGCCCCTTTTCTTCTAAGGTTCATCTATTTTAAATGTATCCTGTATGTATCTATTCACAAGTTGTCTCTTCCATTAGAATGGAAACTCCTTGAGGCCAGTGCCTGGAACAAAGCGTTTAATCAATATTTGATTAATTGTAATGGTACAGGAATACCAGTTACACTATTCAGGATAAATTTTGGCCCAACTCATCTTTCTGTAATAATTGGGTTATTGTTATTATAGGATTTTGTTAGTTTATTTAAAAATACATATGTGTATATATGTATATATGTATGTGTATATATGTATACATATATGCATAACAGTTCTAAAATGCTAAGATTTAGCACTTCAAATTATAGTTTCTCTAGTCATCAAAGAGTAATATAGGCACATACCCTCAGACAAATGTTTCCCCATTCTATCTGACATTACAAATCCTGAGTCCTAGAAACACAATTATCCCCATAGTCACCACCCAAACAATAAGATAAAATGCAAATGTTTCTAGCCTTTCCTTACTAGTTTATCTCTTGTTTAATGAACAGTGTGAGGCCAGATAGAAGTATTAGGGCAAGGGCTAGGCAGACAACCCATGGCATATATTGGCTGTGTTCAGGACACCTTACCATTTACCACATTTATCTATCCTCTCCATTTCATTATTTCTGTCTCTGTTGTCTCTCCATTTCTGTCTCTTTCTTTCCCACAGTGAGAGACAGTGTGACATAGTGGATAGAGAGCTGTCCCCAGAGTCAAGAAGACCTGGGTTCAAGTCCTTCCTGCTCATACTGGTTATATGAACCAGAGCACATACCTTAACTTCTCACTGTTCTGGGAAGTTCTTTAAAGATCAAGTTTCAGAGAAGATTCCAATCATGCAGTGCTTCTCTATGTCAATTAAACCACATTTTTCAGTCCTCTTTCCTCTTCTCCTTTCCCTTTTTCATACTAACTATACTTGCCTTTCTCCTATCTTTTTTTTTCCTTTTACCTGCTCCCATTCCTATGCTTTCTATCTCTCAGAAGCCCCAATGGACATTTTTAGACCAAGGAAGGAAACATATATTAAGCACCCACTATGTGCCAGACGCTTTAAAAATATTATCTGGTTTGATCCTCACAATAACCTTGGGAAGTAGGTGCTAATATTATCCTGTTTTATAATTGAGGAAAAATGAGGCAAAGAGATTAAATGACTTGCCTAAGGTTATACAGCTAATAAGTGTCTGAGGTTAGATTTGAACTCAGGTCTTCCTGACTTCAAGCCCAGGATTCTATCTACTGCACCAACTAGATGTTTCCAAAGGCAGCTAAATCCCATTATTGACCACCTCCCTTAAAGTGTACAGAGATCTCAGGCTTAAAAAAAAAAATCTATCCAAAAGAGGATCTGAAACTTGAATGAGATCTATAGGACTGATAATAGCTTATTATCTTTTAATAGGGATCAAAGCCTTACACTAAGAGGAAGAAGTCCCTATACTCAAATATAGGTGTAATCTATCAGGTGGAGAATAGATTTCAAGCCCTCTGAATTTAGGCCTGGAAGCCCAGAAATGTTGGCCCAGAGCCATTGTTCAAGACAATGGTAGGCATTGGTAGCACACATCAGAAATAAAAGAATTGCAGGGAGAACTCATCTTCCCGAGTTCAAATCTGTCCTCAGACACTTACTAGCTATGCGACCCTGGGCAAGTCACTTAATTCCATTTGCCTCAGTTTCCTCATTTGTAAAATGAGCTAGAAAAGGAAATGGCAAACCACTCCAAATATCTTTGCCAAGAAAACCCCAAATTGAGTCATGAAAAGTCAGACATGACTAATACATCCTTCTAAATTAAAATTTTAGCGTGCTTGCAGTCACCAGTCAAATGTATTACTATTGTCAAGCACGGATGGGGAACCTGCATCGTCAAGGCCACATGTGACCCTCTGTGTCCTCAAGTACTGCCCTTTGACTGAATCCAAACTTCACAGAACAAATCCCCTTAATAAAAGGATTTGTTCTATAAAACTTGGACTTAGTCAAAAGGCCAAGGACCCAAAGACCTAGATGGCCACATGTGGCCTTAAGGCTGCAGGTTTCCCATCGTTGGCTCTAGAGAGAATACTACACTAACCTCCTAATCATTCTCTTCACCTCCATCTTTTCCCCTTTTCAATCCAAACCACAAATGACAGATAAATCTTCATAGTGTGTGACTTCAATAATGTTATTTCTTTAATCAAGCCTTTCAGTGGATCCCCGTCATATATTTTAAAAAGTCCCAGTTCCTTTGCTTGGCATTGATAACCATCGATAATCTGATTCCAACCTGACTTTTCAGACTTGTCTCTGTGATAACCCCATGGGCTCTAGTTTACCTGATCCCAGAACACAATCAATATTTCCTAACTGCTAACCTTTGTCTCCTAGATTGAAATGCTCCTCCTCTTACTGTCTGTGCAACTGACATTTCACACCTGTCAAGGCCCAGCTCAAATCTCATTTTCCCTGCAAAGCTTTCTCTTATCTCAGGGCCAAGTGTTCCTCGTTCCTCTGAGCACTTAGTAGCATTGATCATAGGGCCATAGATATAGATATCACCTAGGTCAACCCTGTCATTTTATAGATGAGGAAACTGGGGCCCAGTGAGGAAAAATCACCTTCTCATAGACATACTGATAGTATTTGATAGGGATTTGAACCCGGACTCCAAACCTGGCATTCTTTCCACTATACCGTGCTACATTCCATATACATAAAATACAGGTAAGCAATGAGTTAAATAGTGGAGAGTGTATTAGATGAAAAGTTGGGAGACCTGGGCTCTAGTTCTACCTCCAGCTAGCTGAAGGCAAGTCACTTAACTGGTTTACCTCAGTTTCTTCATCTATAAAGTAAAGGAGAGCATCTCTAAGGTCAAGTTGAACTATAATTTTCTAACATTCAACTTCATTTCCACGTCTACACTCTATTAGTTTATTAGTCCAAACAAAAAAAAATATGTTTGAGGAGATGCCTGTAAAGGTGCTATGATGGTAAATGTTTAACAACCAGATCTCTAGGTGAGAAAATGTATCTTGATACTCTTTTAAGTTTAATCTGCATTATTAACATCACTTTCTTAAGTCTAGACAATCAACAAAATAATGTCAAACCTGGACTTGGAATGGTTGCTGATTTCTGAGATGTAAATGCTCACTGAAAATTTAAAAATTAGTGCTTGAGAACTCTAGTATACCTGTGTCTGTATGTAAAAGATGGTTTTGAGCATTTAGATGAAGATAACAAAATGAAAAAGCTTTAAGAACTATTACTAAGTCACTTTCCTACCAATAGAGTTTTTATTATCTTGTTTATCATGAGAACTTTTATTTAAAATTTTTCAGACAAAGTACATGATAAAAGATCATTAGAATGAATATATCATTTAACATTCATATCTGAAAAGAACTAGCCTTGTAAGGAACAGCATAACCAAAAGCAAGGAAGTGGAAATGAACATGTCATGTAAGGGAGAAACCAGACTGACTGGAATAAGGAATTTGGATGGAAGAATAATGAGGGAAAACTCTGGAAAGATTGATAGTGTAGGACCAGATGGTAGAATTTCAGTAACTGTGAAACATCTGGGTGATAGAGAATTTAAGGGGTTTGATAAGATAATCAACACATCATGTAGGTAGATCCCCTGCCCTATATCCTCCTTGATGGTTGAGGAACTAGAGTCTGAGGAAGACTTTAAAGAAAGGTTGGAATTTTAATAGGCATTTAGGGTATTCCAGTCAGGTCTTCATATATAATTTTGGCAATTGAGATACACATACACACATACACACACACATATATGAGCTTGTACATAACACAATCCATATTTTAAAGAATGTAAATAATTTGCATTATAAGTTTGTTTGTTAATATACATACTCTTTCCTTCCTAAAAACCCTGAAGAAATAACTATTAGACCTGAACTTAATTATTTAGTGCTACGTGTGGTAAGGTGGCAAGACCTATGGATATGGAGTAAAAAGACCTGGGTTTGAATCCTGGTTCTGTTAATCACTATTCCTGTGATCTTGGGAAAGTCACTTAACATTTCTTAGTTTCTTTCCTTGGAAAGTGAAAGAGTTGTCTGTACCAGTTAGATCACTTTATGCTCAACCTAGTAATTAAAAGAAACAAAACTTCCTATCTTTAATAATGACATAGGATCATAGATCTTTATCCAGAAGGGACCTCAGAGCTCATCTGGTCCAACCCCCTCATTTTATAGGTGAGAAGTCTGAAACCTAGGGAGGTTGTGACTTGCCCAGAGTCACAGATAGTAAGCCTCTGAGGTGGCTTTTGAACCCATGTGTTTTGTCTTCAGAGCCAGTGCACCATATCACTCCAATGTTGAATACACAGTCCTAGTGCATGGGCGCCCTCGTCCACAATGCAAAGAAAGAAAGAGGTCTTTTGTGGTTTTTTATTGGGACTTGTAGAAGACTCATTGTTTCAGATCCAAGAACCCAAACAATGGCATTCCTCTTTCTGAACATAATTTCCTGTCATCTCACTCCTGAACCTTGATGTCTAGTCTCATTGGAAACTCCAGGCTCTCTGTCTACTCTATGTTCTCATAATTTGTCACTCCTGCACTTTATTCAATTCTCTCCCTTCAGAAGATTGACTGTGAAGTCAGACATTCTTATAGGGTATTATCCTCCTTTCCCCCTTCTCAAATTCCCTCCTCCCTCCAATATTCCTACCCTGCTAAACCCCAACCTGGAACCAACTCCACCATCTGCTAAGCCATAGATTGCTAGGGGAAGAAGTCACAAAACTCAACCTGTTAGGCTCACCCAAAATTCATCCTGCCTAACCTTAACTGGGCCCTCACCAATATACAGAAATTCTTTTATTTGTCTCTGACTCAGAACTGAATTCCTCACAATGTCTATTCCAAAACTCTCACCTCAAGCTCCACAATCCCACTCCCAAACCCCATCTCCCATCATATGACCTTGTTGCCAGAAAGGTAGCAGAGAAATAGTGAATAGACTGTTCAGCTTAGTACTAGAAAGACCTAATTGGAAAGCCATCTCTCACACTTATATTTCATGTGACTTTGGACAAGTCCCCTAACCTCTATGTGCCTCAGGAAATCCTCTAGGACATGTCGTAGAAAAACAGTTGGATTTAGAGTGAGAGGATTTGAATTCAAATCCAACTTTACTACTTACTATCTGCACGACCTTGGGAAAGTCACTTACTTCTGTTTTTTTCTTGTGTAAAATGAAGGTGATGAACCACATGATTTCTGAAGTCTCTTCCAACTCTGATCCTATGATTTTTTAACTGCTTATATTACTGAGAAGATTGAAGCTATTGGTCTTGAACACTTTCATTTCCCCTTCATCATGTCTCAAAGCCTCCTTGCATCATGGTCCTCTCATTCTTCCTTCTGGCCTCAGAGGATGAGGTAGTCTTTCCCCTTGCCAAGGTTAATCCCTATGATTTTGCCCTTAACTCTCTCTTCTGTTTTCTCCAACATTTTACTGCAGTGAGCTCTCTCATCTTTAGTCTTGTTCTGGCTCATTCCCCTTGGCTTATAAACATACTCAAGTCTTTCTCCCCCAGCTGAAAAAAATCTCTATTGACCTGGCTTTCCCATTAATCTATTGTTATATTTCCCACCTCCCAGTCCTGGTTAAATTTAAGAAAATATATGCTATACTGGTTGCCTCTATTTTCTTACTGCCCATTCATTTTTCAATCTTTTACTTGTATCCAGGTGAGTTATTATCATTATTATTATTATTATCATTGTTACTGCTGCTGCTGCTGCTGCTGTCATTGACTACACCCTCCTTCACATTCCTTCTTCCTTGTGCTACTGAGGAGGAACTCCTCTTTCACACTGCCCTAGTCCTGGTTCTCCTCCAATCTAACTGTTCTTTCTTACCTTCCTTTCCTGTCTTTTTACACTCTTAACAGTTCCTTGGTATGGGTATCCCCCCACCTACTCAAGATTTCAGCCTTAGCCTTCCCTTCTCTTTATACTTTTGCCCTTGGTAATCTAGGTAACATGGATTCAATGATCAGCTCTATGTATAAATTTCATGTCTCAATATTCAGGTCCAACTTATTCCCTGAAGCCCTAAATTTTTCACTGCTGTCTTCACCTTTATGTACAAATGGCCACTGAAATTCAACAGGTCCAAAAGTGCACCCAGCATCTTCCTGCCTAAACTCTTTTACTTCCTATTTCTAATGAAAACACTGCTGTTCTCCTAGTCACCCAGGCTCAAAATCTCAGTCATTACTTAATCTTCCTTTTCCCACATCTTGTATATGCAAGAAAATGCCAAATCTTCTTCATCACTTAGCACAGTAACTGGCATAGAGGAAAGCACTTAATAATGTTTGTTGACCTGGTGACTATTCCCATAATATCTCTTGAGTTCATCTTCTCTGTAGCCATACTGCTATAATTCTGGTTCAGATCTCTGACCTGGAATATTGCAATAGCTTTCTAACTGCCTGCCTCCACTTTCTCTCTTGTCAAATTTGTCCTCCACAGCTTTCAAAAATAAGTTAAACACAGATATAATTATGTCATCCATTGCCCCCAACCTTCTTTGATTCCCTATTATCTCTAGCATAGAATATAGACTTAGCTTAGCATTTAAGGCCTTCCAAAATTTGACTCTAGCCTACTTCTCCAGCTGCATTTCAGACTGTTCTTCATGTATTCTATGTTTCAGCCAGACTAAACTACCTTGACCTCGTCCTGCCCTCTTTGATTTAATTTAAATGGATCATTTCCCCAAATCTTCAGCTTTCTCTGCCCTTATTACTGCCTGTTGAAATCCTTCTCTTCCTTAAAGACCTTAGCTTAGGTGTCATCTAGTCCATAGAAGGATCCCCCAATGAAAACAATAGCTCCCTTCTCATTCATTAAAATACTTTGCCTAGATCATGCTTTTGTCCTCATTCCATATACCTTTTACCATTAGAGAACAAATATGCAATTTCAAAAACATCTATTAAGCACCTGCAATGCAATGTACATACTATGTGAGAGGCATCATGGTATACTGGTTAGCAAGCCTCAACATCTGGATGAAATGATTTCAAATCTTGCCTCTTATATATACTGGCCATGTGACCATCAACAAATCTTTTAACCCAGTGTTCCAGACATCCCTTTAAGACTATAAATTGCAAAATGTTTGTCAATCTGTATTGGTAAAGAGATTTTCCTCAGGGGGAGTTCTTTATGTCAATGAAATTACAGGTTAAACCCTGCCACACCCCATCCAAAATTTTTCAGTGTACTATGTCATACTTATTTGTGTAGGTGTTGTGCTCCATATTACATTGTAAACACTTTGAGAGCAGAAACTGGGGTATTTTCTTTTTTCATCTGTATCCTTAGTCCCTAACACTGTGGCTTACACTTAGTAAACCCTTTTCAAAATTTGTTGATTAGAGTAGAATACCGTATAATATAATAGCTTGATAGTCTTGTGCGTGGGGAAGCAATATGGAAAATGTAATTAGCTATATGATATAAGTTCATAGAATAATAGAATGTCATAATTGGAAGATATCTTAGAGATCATCTAGTCCCCCTCCCATCATTTTACATATGAGGAAACTGAGGCCCAAAGTGGTTAAGTGATATAGTGACTGACCTGGGTCCCAAACCCAAGATTCCTGAGTCCCAATTAAACATTCTTTCCAGTACAAGACAATGTCCCTTAGCCCACATAGCCCTTTCCAACTAACCTGTCAGAGCACATATTTTCACCATTAGATGAGTGTCTTGGGTAGATGTAAAAAAAAGAAAAAAAAACGGTTAGGGGATCACCAGAAGACCGAATTCAGGCATTTGCCCAGGGCTGGCCCTTGTCTTCCCTTTGTATCTGTGTTTGTTCACTGTGCTTTCAGACACATTTGAGTCAGGGTTGGACCTAGAATGTCATAGGCCAGGAGTGTATGCTACCAGGAAGTGATTTTTAAGTGTGGTGTAGGCTGAAATCTGATTTATTGTCTCTTCAGGAAGTCTGAAAACAAACTTCAACCCTATGACTGAGTAATGCTTACTTCCTGAAAGCAGAGGAACTGGGTCAGAACTTTTATCTCCTCCATTTCCAGGGCTCTGGAAATAAGCAACTGCTTTGGGGACTATGAAGCCTGAGCCAGATAGCAAAGTTCCAAACCCAAACATAAGCCAAAAAAAATCACTGGTTTTAATATGATTCAGAAAGCTTTGTTTATTTCCACAGGTGGACAGACAGAAGAATAGAGGTTAGCAGTTTTTATCCCCACTTCTGAAAGGTAGCCTACCTGTGGTATAGAACCATGATCCAATGTCAGTTTTGGCCAGAGAAAAGTTCTGACTTGCATATCCCAGTCACATCAATTTTTACACTGTATCTTCATAAGAAGTCTTAGAAAATCACTGAGGAATACAGAGGGTTAATCTGTGGTTTGCTGAGATGGTATATCGGTAATGATTTCATATCAAAGTATCCTGGAGGCAAAATTCTATTTAATGAGCAGTGGTGTGATTACCCGAGAGTTCTCTATTCACACACATAGATTTTCTGGGAAATAGTTATTTTTTTCACGGCAGGAACTATCTTATTGAAAATTATGATCCTAGGGATGACAAAACAATACTCTCCATAAAGCCTGGTAGAATTCAGCGACTTTAGTCTCTGGTTTTTATGCTGACCTTGTCTCAGCTTTCCAGATTTCTCCTCTTCCCTCCCCCCACCTCCTCTCCCCTTCAGAATTATTCTCAGTCCATTTTGTCAATGGATAGAAGCAGCTGGTTGCAAGAGTGCATGGAACATGGATTTGGAATGAAGAAGATTGGATTTCCAGTCTTATTTCAGACACTTAATAGCTATGTGATCCTGGGCAAGCCACAACTTCTCTCAGTATCCTTATCTGTAAAATGGGGATAATAACAGCAGCTACCTTCCAAGATTGTGGTGAGGATTGAATGAGGTAATGTATTTGGTGTGCTTTGTAAACCGTAAGGTGTTATATAAATGTTAGCTAATATTATGGATCAAATATTTATTAAGTGCCTAACCATAGTCAAGAACAAGTTTCTTGGTGACTTTGGTCAATCAAAACTGACTGCACGAACTGCTTGTTCCAGTTCTGTGTAGCTCACTATAGAGTAGCTGTCTGAGGTGTGTGTGTGTGTGTGTGTGTGTGTGTGTGTGTGTGTGTGTGTGTGCAGAAATTCTAATCCTGCCACTCACAGCTTTAGGGAAAATTGGATTCTGATCCAGTATTCTTTCTGTCCAGTCACACTCCTCCTCCTCTGGTTTCACTTTCATCCCTTCATAGTCTTGACCCTATAATTGGCCATTTTCCTAAGGCACATTCCATTGTTTCTACCTTGCTGATCCTCAAATTGAGATGGCCCTGATCCTCTGCTTTCTCTGCTCCTACTCTCCAGCCACTATAGGTACTAGGAGAAGTCATAATACTGGGCCCACTACAACTTATCCTATCTCATCTCCACAAATTTTCATAGAGCACATTGGATCTTTTCTTTGCCCCTATCATAGTCTACCTTTTATATTTATTTGTGTGAATGTCATTGCCCCTTATTAGACTGGAAGCCCCTAGCAGGCAGGGATTCTGTTTTTTCATCATTCTATCTCCATTGCTGAGAACAGTGCCAGACACATAGTAAGTGCTAAATAAATGTTAGCTGAATTGAATTGAATTGAGTTCTGCTGGAGCTTATAGACCAGCATTTATGTATGGAAAACCACCAAATTACACTGGATCTCATCTAAAAACTGAAGTCAGGGTCAACTCATACCACACTCATTCTGTTGAAGAAATCACACATGCTCACAGATAATTACAGTACAGAATAGTATGCAATGAGTGAGTGCCATAGGGAAAAAAGAACAGGCAAGGTGAACATACAGGGGATCTCAAGGGGTTATGAACCTCCCATTTCTGAGGGCTCAAATTTTCAAAATCCATTTAACTACTTCAGCCCAGTTCTCTGTGAATGGGGAGAGAATTTGCATTGTTGCTCCTGCCTAATAGGCTGCAGGGCTATCTCCAGATGGGTGAGGATGGAGGGGATCTCTGTCAAAATCCCACTGTGTTCCACCTTTAATATTTTGACATCGTTGAAAGGAAACATCCAAATTAGGAGCCTTGAAAGGGAAAAGAAATCACAAAAGCCAAAACAAACAAAAACCAAACCCAACATTCAGCCTGAGAGGAGTGTGCATGGAAGGGGGTGGTCAGTCTTTCAGTTTGCTAGTAGGTAATTTATTTTTTTGTGGTGTTAGGGAACTAATGTTATGTTTGTGAACCACAGGTCTTTTCCTTATTTTTCAAAAGCTACATCTTCCTTACATGCTGCTTCCTAGAATAATTGCTCCAGGACCCCCCTCCCCAAAGCAGGAGCTTACTTTGCTGTGGGAATGGCTCAAGTAGCAGGTTTCTATACACTCACCTTGAACAATGAATAGGGTCACAGAAGGCACATCCCTGAAAATCTTCTTAAGAGGGATCCAGTAATCCCTCATTTCATAGATGAAGAATCTGAGGCCCAGAGGGCTCAAGTGAATTACTGAAAGTCACAGAATAAGTGGCATAGCTGGCATTAGAATACTGGTCCTCTGATTTTAGGTTCAACTTTCTTTTTATATCACTCTTTCTATATCACTATATCATCACTCATCAACTCCTGTCCATCAAAGAAATGTAAAAATCCAAGTACAGCTATCACCAGAAAATTGCCCTAATCTGTGAGATTGATGTGTAAGGAACATGAGGAATGTGAAGCTAAATTGGACAATCTCCCCCTTTTATGACTCTGAATTGCCCTATTAGAGCAATAAACTCAACAATGTAATAGCTGCACCAATGCTATGTTGACCCTCTATTAGATCCTGCTCAAACTTAACAGAACTAGGTTAAACCTGCTTCCAGAGACCACCACTTCCCTTGCTGTTCCATCAGATAGGATAGGGCTTTCTAAATTAAGGTCTTTCCCAAGTCTCAGTCTGTCTGAGGCAATGTCCATTCAATGACTAAGGGCTGTGACTTTGAGGAGAAAGTAAGGCTGATGAACTTGTGCAGCTCGGCCTCACTTAAATCCAATTTACATGTAAAATCTAGACATCACCCTCGTGATGTCATTGGTCCTCTTCCAGAACACCATATAGACTACCTCTCCTCCTAACCCCAGCATTTCAAATGACCCCATGGTTAAAGTAATTTATCTAGTTAAATTTATGAAATCAGTTTATCCAGTTAAAGTAATAAACAGTTCATGACTCTCTATCTCATCAATTTATCTGACCTTCCTCTCCTCCCTTCCTGAATGTATAAAAACCTTTTCTGTAAGTCCCTTCTTTAGGTACTCCTGTACTCCTGTGCAGTGAGGTGTCCCAGCTTGCAACTTTCTTGGCCTCAAAGACACTTTTTTCTTTATATGTGAATTTTGATTTATTTTCAGATTTGACAGACACATAAGTAAACTAACTTTTCCATTGTAAGAAAATGGAAATAGTTTTACAAATAAAGGCCTAATAAAGTCATTTTGATGTCCAATACCAAAACTATGATATAATTCATACCCTAGAAAAGAATCAGTGATAAAGCAATAACATAGAGTACCACCATTTTTTGACTTTGTGTGCTTTGTTGTGTTATTTATATGTGTATGTTACTTTCTGATTATGGATTCATCTTGGGGATTAGGATAGGAAGTTGGAAAAACACTAAAGATGTCCCCTAACATGGGGACATTTTCTTTCATTTGTTTTTCCTATCTTCCATTAGCAAAATCCTAACCATCTTTCAAGGTTCAATTCAAGTCCTTCCATGAAATTTTCCGAGACCATTCCGAACTAAAGTTATCTCTCCTTTTATTCTCAGAGAAGTCATTATTTCTACCACTCATCTTGCAATTCACAATGTACTGCTTTGTGCTTCTATTATGTTATTGTCTTTATTGTTTATATTAGACAAATTCATATTTGTTTAATGGTTTGAAATAAAGCCATGTACAGAATAGGCACTTAATAGAATTTTGCCGTATAGCGGGGGTTGGATTGAGGTATACTCTCAAGGAATTATGAAGGAAGAGTGGTAAAAAAAGATTTCTTCCGGGGAATTCATGACCAAAAGAGATGAGCTGGTGTATGTCAAGATAGAAAGACAACCAATGTATAATCCATAGCTTCCATTAGTATCTTTGGGATGTTAAGATAATTTGAGGAAGCCTCCTTGCCTTCTGGGTGGACATGATGGTGAATTTATGAGAGGAACTTGACAAAAGCCACATAGGATGTATGGACATAGTTTGTGACTTATATTACTCAAGAGAGATGCACATTGATGAAATCACAGATCCAATGGAGTATGAGAATATTGCAGGATATCATACAAAGATGAAATTTGTCCTCAGGTAACTTATATTCTACTGGTTAGGATGTGAAGAATGCAGATACTGCATATATACAAACAAAATTAATATAAAGTAGGGACTAATGGGGAATGTACTCCCTCTTCACTGCTACCTCATAAAACTTGTCTTTTCCTTCAAGATGCAGTGCAATTTCCACCTTCTACATAAAGCCTTTCCTCACCCTACCTACCTCCAAATGTTAGTGCCCTCTCTCCCAAACAATCTATATTTCACTACTCTTTATTTTGTCTTTTTGTAGCCGTACTCTGGGTTTACTCTGCCTGAACAAGGCTACATCTCCCTTTTAAGGTTCTAGGGGTACCCCTAAGGGTCCAGAGGAGTCTTTTTCAAATGCTCTTAGCTCTTCAATATCAATTGCCAGTAATTAGTGCTCGCGTATCATTTAACCTATTAACAGCAATGAGCTTTTACAAAGAGATATTTACTGAGAAGATATAACCAGAAGAGAAGTTAAAATATTTTTCACCAACACCTGGGAACACACTCTCCCCTATGCCATCTTGGTCCCTAGGGAAAATGGGCTTAAACTGAAAGTGGTTGCTACAAGGCTTTCACCCCACCGAGTTTGCTTCCAAATGAGGCATAACCAAATGAATCAATCATTGTAACTCCTTCTTAGCTGCCTACCAACTATGCTGAATTGAAAAGTTTACTCAGGGCTTCTCTTCTCTTTACTGGCTGCAAAATCTGGCATAGACTTTGGCTCCTGGACCTCTGGTAGTTTGCCATTCCAACTTTTCAGAGCTCACAAGGTTTTAACTACCCACGATACTCCTTTGCCTAAAAGTAGGAATGAACAAATGCCAAGAGACAAAGAACAGAAGCTCATATTCACTGGCCATATAGATGCCCTGGATTGGGAGGGTTCAAGCTTTCTGTCTATTTAAAGAGTTATAGCATGCCCCTCTCCTTTAAATGCAGTCACAAAGGAAAGGGAAAGAGGCTTGCTTTGGCTGGTTAGTACCTTTTTAATGCTCTCCAGTTCTGTTTAGCAGCCAATCAAATTTTTCTGTCTTCACCATGTGGTTAGTGGACCAGAACAAGTTAAAGAATATTCGCCCATCCTCCAAAATCCATGTACACTGTGAATACTTGTTAAGATCACCATTGCCATGAAGGTGAAGATGCTTTTCCAAAGATCTGCCAGCTACTGATTAGTCTATCTGGAACTGTACATAGAGAGTTCTGGAAGAAAGAAGAAGCAATGTCAAGAAGTGGAGATTTGAGAATTTGTCCACTATCTTGATGCCGTGTAAACTTTCCAAAGTTGTATATGTGCGCTCCTCCGCTTCTCCCTAGAGTTGTTGTTCAGCGCTGCCATTGCAGTTGCTCTTAGAATGTCAGAAAGGGTCATTGTATGAAGAGGGACTGCTCTTTGGTGAAACCTGCCCCTCTCCCCTTCTTGTCCTTGCTCCTCTGCATCTGAATTTGGGAGGATGTGACCCTAGTAATTGAGTGCATTCTTTAGGAATGGGAATGAGGAGGACAAAGACTAAGCAGAGAAAGCTATTCCTGCTTCTGCAGTGAAGAGTGTCTTACTCTGGCCACTGTTAAATCCAGTGAATTAAGCCTATCCATCCTTTCACTTTCATTCTACATTTTATTGCATTGGCTATTCCCCCTTATATGAGAGAAATTAGTGACCACTAAAAAGTATTCTGAGAATATTTGAGAGTTGAGAGAACACTCTCTGCTTCTATTTAACTTTGTATGTTCTGTATTATGAATCATAGGATTTCAGAGTTGGGCCTCCTGAGATCATCTGGTTACATGATGTTAACTATTTGGAAGAAAACAGAAAAATCCAAGTTAGGTAGAAAATGTTTTATAGCGGTGGGCCCGTGAACATTCTACTAAAGACGTTATTCCTGAGTGACATGAATCACTGCATTTTATTTTTTAATCATTTGACCAATCCTAAATTTATCTGACTCTATTTAGTGCTCCTTAAACTGTGGGTGGAGACTAGAAAAAAGTTTAAGAAGTCCTGATTCTAGCTTATATCTCTCTGGGGTAGCAAGGTGGTGCAGTGGATAGAGGTCTAGGCCTGGAATCAAGAAGACCTGAGTTCAAATCTGGCCTCACTTACTAGCTGTGTGACCCAGGGCAAATCAATTAACCCTGTTTGCCTCAGTTTCCTCATCTGTAAAATGAGATAGAGAATAAAATGGCAAATTACTCTAGTATCTTTGCCAAGAAAATCCCAACTGGAGTCATGAAGAGTCAGACACAACTGAATAGCAACAATATGCATCTCTCTATCTTGTCCTTGGGGTTTGATAAGACACTTTGCTATTAAAAAAATCGGGAGGGGGAAGCTAGGTGGCACAGTGGATAGAGCACTGGTCCTGAAGTCAGGAGGACCTGAGTTCAAATCCAGCCTCATACAAACACTTGACACTTACTAGCTGTGTGACCCTGGGCAAGTCACTTAACCCCATTTACCTAAAAAAAACCAACCAAACAAACAAACAAAAAAAAAACAAAACTTGCTGAAATATCCTTTATCTCTGGATTTTTCCAAGTCAATCAAATGAGATAGTATTTGTAAAGCACTTAGCACAAGACCTGGTACATAGTAGGCACTTAATAAATGTTTGTTCCTTTCCTCCCCATTCCCTAACATAACAGTCTAGTGTCTCTGTGGAAAAAAAAAGGAAATGAGTTTAACCTGGAATGATCTGTTCATAATGAACCCATTATGGATCTTCTTGATTACCACTTTATAAATATCTTTTGAAACTATCCCTTTAATAGTCAGTTGTCAACAACAACAACAACCACCACAAAATTTTGCAAGGAATCAAAGTTGGGGATATTGTGCAGAGCATTCTTTCCCATCCAGCATTAATTGGATTAGATAGCTTCCAAAGTCCCTTCCAGTGCTCAGTTTCTGTGATCTTAGGCATTTTCCTTCACTGAGTTTTCTCATCTATAATACCTGTGTTTCTTACTTCACAGAACCATCTTTAAGGGGCTATCTAAATGTGAGCTGTCCATAAAGAACATTTTCTGCAAAAGTGTTAAGGAAAATGTAATCATGTCAAAAAACATACAGGAGGTAATGAGGACTGCAGAGGACAGCAAAGGATGTGCATAGTTTGAATAAATGGAGAGGAGAGAAAGCATTTCAGATGTGAGGGAAGGCATACCAGGCAGAGAAATAACATGAGCAAAATCACAAATATGGGTATGAATATGAAACAGTGAAGTACTTTGGGGTTGATTAATTGGGAGATATTGTAGGTAGCAGTAGAAAAGATAAGAGAGAGTCAGTGATTTGAAATACGTTTGGTATGCATGTAGGATAACTTGAAGGTAAGAGAGATGAGCCAGGAATGCCAATTAGGGGACTTCTTAAATAGTAAAGAAGAATAGGGGCCAGGATTAGTGGTGGCATCAGGAAAGAAAAGGTCACATTTTTAGGGATATTGTGAAGAAAGAATCAATAGGGCTTGGAGATAGATTGGATGTAATGCATGACAGAGAGACAAGAGTTGGACCAGCTTCCTTGGTTTGACTGATTATAAGAATCATAGTGCAACTGACAAAAATGGAAAAATTAAGATGGAGAGGAGTTGACTTGCTTATAAGGTAAAACACTTAGTTCTTTTTTTTTTTTACACATATTAAGTGAGATGATAAAAAGATACCCAAATGGAAGTATCATAGAGGGCATTGGAGTCACAGAATTGGACCACGGGGGAAAGGTCAGGACTATAAGAAAATAGATTTATCTAAGAAGTAGAGATAGTAGCTGAAATTGTAAACCTAGATGAGCCCACCAAAGGAAAACACATCAAGACATAAAGGAATAGGACTGAAGACTGAGATGTGGGAGATAGGTGGAGGATAGGAACCAGAGTAGTAGAAGGAAAATGAAACAAGAAACAATATTTCATAATGTACCAGTAGCCAGATAAGGAGAACATTTCAAGAAGGCAACGATTAATAGTGTCACATGCACCAAAGGTCAAGAAAAATGAAGATAAAGAAGAGATTGTCAGATTTGGCAAGAAGGGTATGGGTGACATTCAGAAGACTTTCACTAGAGAGGTAGAAACAGAAGCCAATTTCAAGGGGCTGAATCTGAAACTCTGTGAACTATTTCCTGTGGCTCAAGGTGTACCAGTTCCTTTGATAAGGTTATTGAAAAAAAACTCTTTTGTCATGGATAGAAAGCTGGCCTGAAGACAAGAAACAAAGAAGAACAAGTATAAAAGGATCATTTGAATGGAGAAGTGTCAACAGTGATAGATGATAAGATCTAATTATTTGAAATTTTTATAAATGGTCTGAAAGAGATAGCACACTGTGAAATCTCCAGGTTTGCTAATGATGCTAAGCTCTTTAGGATATTGAAATTGGGGATAAACTGCAGGAAGCCTTTGAGAATAGGCAGAAAAGTGGCAGATACACTGTAGGTGTCAGGGCCTGAGTTCCTGGCCTCCCATGATGATAGAAAGCAGACAATAGGACTTCCTGTAGATACAAAGGAAGTGTCATATCCTGGAGCCCTAAAGAGACCCTTCTCATCCTCCCTTCAGGGGCAGGGCAATTTACTCATGCAAGGGAAATACTCAGTCACTTCATTAAATAGCCATATTTTCCTAAGAATCTTCATCAACACACCTCATCCCTCCTCGAAGAACTCCCAGAAGTTGTCAACAAGCTGAGAATAGTGAAGGGGTACTACTTATTCATTTGATTAATATCCATTGTGTTGCCTCCTTGTTAATTCATCTCAATGAGGAGAAAGGCCCTAAGAGACCAACCCCCACCTTCCTTTGTTTTGGACCTCTTTTTCCATTCACTGGTCTGCCCAACCTAGAAGACTAGTGATTTTTGCCTTTATACTTTGGTCTTTATGCTAGAATCCCAAAATCTCCCCCAAAATCCATAAAATCTAAGATACCAACTTGCCATCTAGTTCAGCCCTCTATTGAAGACCCCCTCTCCCAGTATAAAGTAAATTCCTTGAGTGAAGGGGTTGTTCTTTTCATGTCTTTGTATCCCCATGTGCCTTGCACACAGTAGGTGCTTAATATGTATTGGTTGGATTGAATTGTAATCACCAGAACCAACTGGCTTGGCACATTCCCCATCCTGCCTGAATCCTGCTGCAGGGGGAGCTTGCTCCTCAGACATCTCCACAGGAAGGAGTCTGGCTAACACTGAATTCTCTTAGCAACCTCATCGACACTCACAGCTTCCTAATTTCCTTCAAAGGTCAGGTGCTACCTCCCACATGAGATCTTTCCTGATTTCCTCCTTTTGTTAATGCCCTCTCCCTTTTCTGTTATTTTGTATATATTTTGTACTGAATTACCAGTGTCATATCTGCTGTATTGTCCCAGTAGAGGAGGGAGAATGTAAACTCCTTGTGGGTAAGTTCAGGGTTTTTTTTTTTGTTTCATATGCAGAGCACTTAGCATAACATCTTGCATATTGTATTGAGCTAAATTATCTAACCCTTGGACACTCTATAGCACTAACCCCGGTATCCAGTTCTTTTTTTTTTTCTTTCTTTTTTTTTGTGAGGGTAGAGGTGAGGCTACAGTGGTGAACTTCTGTGAGGCAATTATCACTTGGCATGAATGGTCATAGGAGAGTTACCTGGAATTGCTAAATGACTTTGCTGGTTCATACCACCAGTCTGTGTCAGAGTCAGGACTTAAGCTTAGGTCTTCCTGAATTTGAGTCTATACTTCTAACTACTTTGTCATGTTTTGCATACAGTAGGTACTTAATAAATTCTTCTTGAGGTGAAGTGAAATGTTGAAGTTAATTATCTCTGGAGATCTGGAGCCCAGGCAATGGTCAAAAGCAAGGATATTGGGTGGAGAATGAGGGAGTGCAGGGAGGAGAGAGGGGAAAAGGGAAAGATATAAATCACAGTAAGGTTCTGAATTATCAGTAATGATCAACGAAAGGTATATACAGGGCATGTTGGGGGCTGCTCTAAGCCATTACTAATGCTACGAATCAAGTTTTGTTGATTGTCTAGACTTAAGAAAGTGATGGAGGAAATGTTATTAATGCAGATTAGACTTAAAAGTGTGTCATGTGTTTTCAGAGAGCCAGCTGTTAAATATTTACCAGCACACTCCCGGATACCTCAGAATCATTTTTAGACTATCATTGGAAGACAAGAGCCCCATGTGCCCCTTCAACCATAAAGATCAACAGAACAACTGATATTATTAGGCTTGAAGAATTGATGTTTGGTTCAACTTTGGTTAAAGATGTATTAACTGTAAATAAGAAAAATAAGTCTGGCCTTTTAAAATGCCCAGTTGCTAAATCAGTCACACAGGCTGCTTGAGGAAAGATGAATTAAAATTCACTGAAACAGTGATATCTCTCACAGACTTCAGGATTTAAGAGCAGCCCAAATTCTCAGAGACAAAATGATAATCATTTAGATTTGCTTAACTTTGGGATGATTACAAAGCATTTTACCTTTATATGATCACACATGATCTTTATAGTGACCCCATTGCATAACATAGAGATAAAGAGAACAACTATTATCCCCTAAGCAGGGGTGGGGAACCTGTGGCCCTCTAGGCCCTCAAGTGCCGCCCTTTTACTGAATCCAAACTTCACAGAACAAATCCCTGCAGCCTCGAACAAATCTAGCTTTGTTCCCCATGCTTGCAGCCTAACGGCTCAAAGAGCCTGTGACTTGCTCAGGGTCACATGGGAAGTAAGTATCAGAGCTAAGACTGGAACTCAGTTCTTTTGTTTCCTTGTGTAATGCATTTATGCTATATCTTCATTCCGGTTGCAAACCAAGAACCACAGAATCTTAGACTCAAAGGAAATCTCAGGCTTCATTAACTTAATTCCTTGCTAAGTAGGAATTCTCTTTGTAATACTCCTGATAAGTGATCAGCCAGCTTCCAATTGGAAACCTTCCTTGAAGGGGAAACCCACTAGCTTTTGAGGTATTCCATTACATCTTTGGACAGTTCTAATAGCTACAAAATTTGTGCTTATATAAAACAGAAACCTGCCTTTCTTTAGTTTCTACCCATTGATCCTTATGTAGCACCCTGGGACCAAACAAAACTAGTTTCTTCCTCTTACAGTGTTTCCAGTGTATGAAGACAGCTATCATAGTCCCCCCAAGTCTTCTCTTACCCAAACTAGGCATCCCTTCCACCCATCCTATATGGTTAGATTTGTAATCTCCTTGCAATTCTGTTCCCTATTCCTCCATACTTGCTCCAGTTTGTCAATGTCCTTCTTAAGATCTAGTTCCTAGAAATGAATATAATACTCCAGATATAGTAGGTGGGAGGTCTAAAACTTAGAAACAGAAATGGAATGACTATCTTAAAGCAGAGACTTCTAAAGCATTGGGGAGTTTTAGATTTGTTTATTTATTTTGTTTTTAAACCGGTATGCTTCATTGTTGACTCATGTTAGCTTGCTATCCACCCAAGTCTATCAATGGAGATACAGCATGATATAGGAAATGATGATGATGATGATATTTATAGAGCACTTTAAAGTTTGCAAAACTGTTAACAGAAGTTACCTCATTTGGTCCCTACAACAATTGGGTGAGGTAAGTGCTATTATTAGCCCCATTTTTCAGATGAGGAAACTGAGGTAAACAAAAGTTAAGTGAGTTGCCCGGGGACATACAGCTGGTAAGTTTCTGTGGCAGGATTTGAATGCAGATCTTTCAGACTGCAAGTCCACTACTCTCTCCATTGTACCACCTAGCAACATATAACACAGGCAATGTATTGTGGGGGAAGTCCCTGACCTCTCAGTGCCTCAGGCAACTCTCTAATACGAAATTACAGCGTGGATGCCAATTTTCATTGGTTCAGAGGGAGTTTTCTACATCATTGAAACCATACGTTATTCTTGAAATAAATAACAACAATAGCTAGCATTTATATAGCACCTACTACGTGCCCTGTATTGTGCTAAGCATTTTACAGATATTATCTCATTTGATCCTTATAACAACTCTGGGAGGTAGGTGCTATTATTATCCTGATTTTACAGATGACAAAACTGAGGCAAATAGCTTAAGTGACTTGTTCAGGATCACACAGATAGTAAGTGTCTGAGGCCAAATTTGAACTCAGGTCTTCCTGACTCTATCCATCTAGCTCTGTGTGTATATATGTATATGTATACACAAATTTCTGTATGTAAACACACACACACACACATATATATGTTTGTCTTTTCCAAATTCATGGAGATATCTTCCTTTAATACAAAAGAGAGAATGGCCTACTCCACTTGTGTTCTCCTTGATGCCCAGTCTATTGCTGAATGTAGTACAAGTATCATTGTAGGCCTAGTAGCCCATGAATAGTGGCCAGCTCCAACACTTTTCTACACTTCTCTGAGATATGTGGGATTAGGGGATCGTAAGGCTAGAGCTAAAAGGGACTTTAGAGGCCATCTAACTATTACCCCCCCCATTCTACAGATGAAGAAACTGAGGCCCAGAGAGATTAAGTAACATGACCACGGTCATATAGGTATTTATTATCAGAGATGGGATTTGAATCCAAGTCCTCTGACTTCCCAATCCATTGCACTTTCCACCCTGTCATGCTGCATGAAGAGGAGCACTTACGATAGAACCACCTTGTATTTATACAGTACTTTGTACCTTTTAAAACACCTTTCATATGTGGTATCATTTCCCTTGCTCCTTACAATAAATCCACTTGACAGGTGAAGAAACTGATACCCAGGGAAGATAAGAGACTTATCCATAGTTGTAAAGAGCAGGACATATAACAAAAGTTTTTGGATTATATGTGTCTCCTTGACAGAGCTAGACCTTTAACTTGGGTCTGATTCACTTTCCATTACACCATGCATACCAGCCCTCAAAAAATGGGCATCTGTTTGAAGAAAAGTGGAAAGTGACTACAGGGATATATACAGAAAAGAGGAATTTCTCCATAAACTACTTGGGGAAAGCCCTTTTCAAGTTTCTCCCAGTCAGCTCTCTGACCCATGGAACAAAGAATGGGGCTCAAAGTTGTCTTTTGTGGTATCTTTTTAAACAGAATCTTTTCAGTAATTCTTATGTTTCTTGTTACTTCTAAATGCATGGATTCATTCAAGTTGTAGACCACCTGCCCTTCAAAGAGCTTACACCTGCTCTTGCCTTTTTGGATTGTGTTCTGTGGCTGAACTAGCTGTGTGCGTGAGGTTGGGGTGAGGGTAGGGGAACCCAAAGGGCAAAGAACTAACATATCATCGATCCATGTATTTCTTTGAAGGGCACAGGGAGAACATGCAGGTTGGCTAGATATCGTCCTTCTGTTTGCTTCTCCTTTGTTACTGCCATATCATTGTCTGGAGAGGAACATTCATTCTGGAAGAAAAAGCAAGGTTATGAAAGTGAGCTTTATAAGTATTTTACTACTCTACATGGACTTCACCGTTGTCATGGTTACTTTTTTCAAAACACAAAATTGGGATCTTCGCCCTATTCCTCAGAGTGGAGGAAATCAGGGAACAAGGAGTTTTGCATCTAGATTCTATAGGAAACGAATCTTACTCGTGCAAGACTCATCCATTTTCAAAGCAACAGCATGGCAGCAAACTGAAAACAAAACATGAAGCTTACTTGCCCTCCCCATTCTGCTCATCATTCCCTTTATGACCTTGGACAAGTGATTTCACCTATAGAAGCCTCAGTTCCCTCTTCTGTGAAATGAGAGATTTGGACTCAATGATATCTAAGGTGCCTTCCAAGTCTAAATCCTAATTTTATGCTTTTTCATATCAGTGCCTTCTTCAAATGTAATATCTATCTCTCTTTTATCCACATCCTAGCCTTCAAAACCATACTCCAAGCTCATCTTTTGTAGAGAGCTTTCCCTAATTAACCCCTCTCTACTCTAAACCCTCCTGCATCCTTCCTTCTCTTTAAGCAGGACTCAGCACATAGATGGCTAGACAGTAGTTTACCTGGAAAAGATTGGGGGCAGGGTGTTAGTGCATTGTAAGCACATTATGAGTCAAAAGTGTGTTGTGGAAATCAAAAAAACTAAGGTTAGCTTGGGCTTCATGAAGAGAGGCTTGGTATCCTGGAGTGGGCAATCTGTGATTCTATATATTCCTGCTGTTTTGGTTCAACTACATCCAGAGTTCCTTAATCAGTTCTCTGCACAAAATTTCCTAAAGGACATTGATAAACTGGAGAGCATCCTGAGGAGGGTGACCAAGATGGTGAAGGACTTTTGAGATCATGTCATGTGAGGATTGTTTAAAGGAACTAGGGCTATTTAGCCTAGAGAATAGAAGCCTGGGGATGGAGTTGGGAGTGGAAGGGCAAGACAACTGTTTTCAAGCATCTGAGTGCCAATTTGTAGAAAAATGAAACATGTTTTGCTCCAGAAGGCAGAACCTGTAGTAATGAGTAGAAGTTTCAGAGAGGCAAATTTGGGCTTGATGAAATTAGAGCTAACCTCAAAGTGAAATGGAGGTCTTTAAGCAATGGCTGAATGATCCCATGCTGGGTATGTTGTAGAAGGCATTCTGGACTGGACTGAATGGTCTCTGTATTCCTTCTAACTCTCAGAGTTGATGATTCTATGATTCTATATACTATGAAACCCCTTTGTAGCCAACTGTATCATGGGCCATCATGTATGGCTCATAGGGAGACAATGTAGACATCTCTAAACTCTTCTCCAAGGGAGACTAATCCTTAACAGGAAGGGAAGCAAGAGGTGGAGAGAAGAGGCTGATCACCTGCTCTCCTCAGAGAGAGGGGGTACTGGGCTAGAATCGTATCTGTCTGCTCCCTTAAATATTATTAATCTAGGCTATGTAGTTTTCATGTTCAAGTTAAACTTCTAATGGCTGTTTATTAATGGGGAAAGGAGGACTGCAAGCTTATTATACAAAGATTGACTCCCTTCCCAACAAATACTAATTCTACAGTGAACATCCATGTAGCAAATAGCAAAACAAAAACACCAAAAAGAAAAATTTTTTTTATCAAAGTTGATAGCAAAATAGAAATCAGAGGAAGTATACATAGGAAATATATACCAGACATTGTAGAGTGAAATAGCTGTCCCATTAGGAGTGAGGTAATTCAGCTTAACCAAGAGAGTTGTGCCTTGACCCCAAACTCCCCCAAAGAGGAGTCTCTGGACTCCCTGGATTTCCTAGTGTAGTAGGCTGAAGATAGACTGCCATTTCCTCTCATGTCAATTTCTTCCTGTATTCTTATTTTCCCTTCAGCAATTTGAAATGAGGTTAGCATCATCTATTCTCTCTCGAAGCTGGAAGCCAGAAGCTCCAAAAAGACTGGAGAGTCCAAAGAGTCTGAAAAGTAGCAATCTCTCCTCTCTTCTGCTCTTGTCAACTCAGCCCTGTCCCTCACACACACACATTTGGGGCACTGATCTTCACCAAAGAGAAGCGAGTCCCATACCAATGAGCTTTGGGACTCAGGTCATACTATATTTTATACCTTTCCTTGAAACCCAGTACCTTTCCTTTATGAGTAAGGCATTGTTTCTGAAATTTACTTTACTGTAACTTGCATTTTTTTTTAAAGAAGGGATAGGTATTAGACTAGTTATAAAAATGGTACAAGGAGTTTCTGGTACAGAACTTCCTCTGCCAGGGAAGGTTGGCACTTTCTCTACAACTTATAGCCTGAGAAGATTTCCTGAAGTAATCAAGAGGTTAAACAACTCTTCTAGAGCTATGGACAAGATGTCCTGTCTCCAAGGCCAGCTCTCTATCCACTAACCTCATTTTGTCTCTTTCTTGGCAATACTTGGAAAATAAATTCATTGCAGCAAGGCAAGCCCTGAAGAAGAAATTGAGGTTCCTACATAAACAACTGAGGTTACTCTAATAGTCACAGATAGAAGTGCTTATAAAGGTTTTAATTCATACTTAACAACTTTAGAAATGTCTTCTGGGCTAAAGCTCAAGTTGACTTGAGTTGGAATAATTCAATAATAATGTTGAAATAGTTGTAATAATCCACCCCTTGAGAACATTCTGTTATTTTCTGAGATAAAGTTAATAGCCAGCATTATACTTCATATACTGATGCATTGTTCTGTAAATATCTTAAAATCATTTCATGCACATGTATTGTTTCCTGTATTATATTATAGACTTTTTGATAGGACAAACAATATGTTCTCTAACTAGCTTTGCCTGCAGGGGCTTTGGAGGCAAATATCCTTGTTTGATTTATGAAGACATATTAGTCAAGGCATCACCTAAATGACCGTTACAGTTCACTCACCTGGAATGCAGAAACATCTATAATAGCTGGCTAGCCAGGAATGGAGAAAAAAAACAGCTTGAATGCATTCATCACTATGTGCCATTTACTAATAATCCTGATATCAAACCTAAAGTGGCCTCTTCACAACTTCCACTGATTGTTACTAATTCTGTCCTCTGGGGCCAAGCAGGATAAACTACCCGTCTTCCACAAGACAGTTTCCCCCTTCAATATTCTCTCCTCTCAGTTAAATATCCCCAGTTCCTTAAAATGGCACCACCTACTTTGCCATCTGTGCTTCTGCTGCACCCTAAGGACCATCAAGCCTTTTCTTCTGCCCTGTAGTAGAATTCTCATACTTGTTGTTTTCCCCATTTAGAATGGGAACAGAAACTGTCTTCCTTTTCAGTTTGGGTTTCTGGCACTTCAACACAGTGGTAAGCACATAGTAAAAGCCTACCAAATGCTTTTCCATTCCATTTGCCCATTGTTCAATGATTTTCACTCTAATGGAGTTGGGGAGATTACTAAGCTTAACTCTGTACCTCAATTTCTCCCTCTGTGAAATCTTGCTATTAAATCAGCTAGTGAATTGTATTGTTTCCTAGAAAGGCAGGGGGGTATAGTAGTGGAATGAATACTTGAATTAGAGTCAGGAAAGACCTGGGTTCAAATCCTCTCTTTGATACTTAGCCATGTGGCCAAGGGCAAATCATTTAACCTCCCTGTGCTGTGGTTTCCTCTTCAGTAAAATGGGAGTATTAATACCTGTCATATTATTAGAGGTTAATTGCCTCAGATGAGATGATAGATGTAAAGTACTGGATAAATGTCAGATATTAGGGGCCTGACAGTTGAAAGGATAATTTATGGGACCTTGTGAAAGTGAAGGGGGCAGGTGAAAAATAATTGACTTTTGTTGCTTGGGTCATCTGAAAAGAGTGTAGCCCCCAAAGGCACATATTTGAATGCAGCCAGGAACATAGGTGGAATGAATAGGAAATTAGATTCCCCCCATCAGAGAGCACCTTGAGTAAGATAGCCCTTTTGTGTACCAAATGGGATATAGCATACATTCATTTTAGCATACAGTTAAACCAAACTACCTACAAATTCTTGACCAAGCCCATAACTTCCCCTCTTACCCTTCATCAAGGATGTAGCTAGGTGGATGAGTGGATAGAGCACTGGGCCTCAGAAAGACCTGATTTCAAATCTGACCTCAGACACTTACTAGCTGTGTGACCCCAGGCAAGTCACTTAACCTCTGTTTGCTTTAATTTACTTGAGAAAGAAATGGCAAGACCATTCTAATATTTTGCCAAGAAAACGGGGTCGCAACGTCTGTGGACCTGACTTTGCTCAACTGTAAAACAACGGGTTGGAATATATGACCTTGAAGGTTTTCTTCCATCTCTAAACTATGTCCACTTTACAGATGAGGAAACTGAAGCAAGAGAAAGTTAAATAATTTGTCCACAGTTGCACAGTTAATGAGTGACCAAATAGAGACTAGAATTCAGTTCTTTTGACTTCTAGTCTATTGGCCTTTCTACCCTACCACATTGCCTTGAGTATTTTCTCACCTCCGCCATTATCAAAACCTGCTGTCAGGAAAGGCTCTGACAAATTAATTGACTAACAGTGACTAACACCCAGGTTGTTATCTTAAGAGGAGACAAAATGTTAAGCCCAAGGCACTAATTTCTTTATGAAGGAATTTCAGACATGAGGAATTTTCTTTTGTGGGTTGGGAGATTGGTTCCTGGTTTCCTTCCAATCTTACCACATAGGCTACCACCTACTTTGCCTATTCATAAAGCCAGCCCTGTCCTTGAACTCATGGGTCTATGGCAAAATGAAAATACTGAATCATTTGGTGAGGGTTTATTTTGCCCTACTTATGTAGATTTAGCCAGAGAGTGGAAAGTTATGCATCTTTTTTCCCCAAATGTGTCTTTTTCCCCCAAAATAAAAGAATGAAGCCCTTTCATTCACCCTTACCTCCTTATTGCTTCTGCCCCTTTTTAACCCCATACCCTCCTAATCCCAGTTAGGCTGCCTCTTACCCTACTCATCTATTTTGACTAAATAGATTCAGCTATATCCCTCCTAATATCAGTAATTGCAACTAGGAAAACATTGTCAGGCAAATAATATTACACAGGGCAGTTAGCTCAGATTGTAGCTGACTATGTGTTTGATCTGCACCTCTGGGGACTGATCAAATGAAATTACATTGGGGTTTTACAATATTGTAGTAGGGTTTGGTTATAAGGGTGAGGTAGTATGACATTATGGAAAGATCTCTGAATTTGGAGCCAAAAGTATAGAGTTTGAATCCTGAGTCTGAGGCTTTCAAGCAATAGGGCTGCGAAAAAGTCACTTAGTCTCTCTTAGCCTCAGTTTTCTCACCTATAAAATGGGGATAATAATCCTTGTATTCCCTCTCTCATGAGATTTTTATGAGAAAAGAGTTCTGTGAATTTTAAAGTACTACATAACTTGAGAAGTTAGTACCACAATGTAGCAATGTTTTAATTGTGAAATGTTATTACCCATATGGTATTAGGTAATTTAATGCTACTTTTAGAGAAGAGAGCAAATTTGCTCTGAAGTGATCAGTTTGACTTTTTCAGCCATCATTTAAGTCAATCATGGAGGAAAAGATCAGGGAGGCAGCCTGATATAATAGAAAACATACTGGACTAGGAATCAAAAGAACTGGATTCTAATCCTGACTCTGCTACTACCTAGCTCTGTGATGTTAGGTATGTTTCTTCCCTTTTCTGAACATCGGTTTTCTCATTTGTAAAATGAGGGGATTAAACTAAATGATCTCTGGGATACCTTTTAGATCTAACAGTCTTAGTGTAAGAATCTAAGGATGAATTGCTGCCTGACCAATCCATTTCAGATGTTCTTTCAGAAGAGCTAAAATGAATGGCCTTTTGCAACATGGGCAGTATTCTTTCAACTGCTTTGCAATTGACATGTAAATAAATGATTGATTAGATCAGCAACATGGACTTAGACTATGATATCATAAGTCATGAAACTAAGTTTAAACCTCAAATGGATTTTTATAATGAAATACTGAAAAAAATTTATTTAGATCCTTATTATAGGGAACCTTTACTGGAAGGAAGAAAGAATCATTTTGACTAGTGACTCCCCAGATTAACTATATCAGAGCTGTGCTTCTATAGAGATAATCATTCATATAGCACAGTTGAATGGGTCATCTCAGTTGTCCGTGAAAAGTCTCTACGCTCATAATGAGTGGCAATTCAATTGATTTTGTAAGTCTGAAGGGACAGTCAGGATGATTGGTGTTGCTGTATTTTAGAGTCTATAGCATACAAACAAGAGACAGATACCAAGCAACAAACTTCAAAGAGGACCCGGTTTGAATTCTTCAATCCTTAAGTCATATTAAAATCTTAGGCTATGACTTAAATAAGAGTCCATTCAAATCTTGAGTCTCTTTAAAAATTAATCTCTTCTTCAGGAAAAAAGTCAATGTCAATCATCAAAATTCATGTTTTCAGTATTTTCCTGGTAACATGCCCCCAAAAGAGCTACCCTATTTTAAGACCTTCACGAGAGGTGTTTGTGCAGAAATACCAAAATGTAAAATCAAATAATAAATGAGGCTAAAAAATCAGACAATAAAGAAATGTCTTTATTGCCTTGTTGTTTATATCCTCAGTTCTTAGCATTGCCTTGCACATAGTAAATGATTAATAAAATCTGGCTGAATGGGATTCATTTGAATTCCCTAGAACTGGAAGGTTTTTAAAAAGTTTCTGCAATTCAAACTTAAGCAACAATGCTTCTGGCTCCCACATGAAGCAGTAAGCTGTAGAATGGAGCTAGTACTACTGAAAAATGTGCACATCAAGAGTGGGTTTTCTAAACAAGTTTATTGTACTGGGCAAAACTTGAACCGATGAGGTTTAACTTCACAGGAGATAAGTGAGAAAGCAACTGTAGACATTTTTAGGCACTAGGGAATAAATCTTTTATATCCCAACTTGTCTTTAGAAGGCTGCAGTAATAATAAAACCATCTCTTTACTGTTAGGTCTCTATCCAAAATATTATTGAGCCCCAGGGCTCAGTCACAAAGAGATTTTCACAGGACCCTAATAAAACATTAAATCTTTGCTTCCACTTCTACTTGTGTTTGTGTTAACACTCTCTTGTATAACTGGGTAGTGATAATATAACAATTATTTTTCATCTCCCAACCCAATTTTCTGAGAACATTTTAAGTTTTTAAGCTTCTGGGTATCTGAAAGAAATAATGTCTCTAGCTAGATTCCCTTCTACATTTAGTCTGAGGGTGACTTTTTCCTCTTTATAACAAGAAGAATGAATAGAAAAATGACTGTTTTATACTATAGGAGAGGGGAAAAAAAGAAACAGTCAGAAATCCTCAAACATATGAGAATAAGTGGCTTTGCTGTAGAAGACCATAACTTGTCACTGGAATTGGCATTGGATTAAAGTTTGGAAGTAAAATTATCTCAGTCCTCTTTAAACATTTAAATCATTTAGAGCACACGAGTCTACTCAACACTGTACATATTCTACATACTCCTTTTCTTGAGCCAGATGATAAGAGTTTTTTCTCTTTTTAAATCAAAACCCTAGGGAAATAAAACTAGGAAAAGAATAGCTGTTTTCCCCTCTCTGGTGACATTTTATCAAGTCCCTTTCAGTAAGATTGTTTTTTCCCTGATCAAAATCCACATCGGAGAGAATAAAAATTAAGAAAACAATCCTAAGACATTAAGTTAAAAGTTAGCCGTGATCCACTAACATTGAGACAGAGGAGGAAAATCAATTCAACAAGGAAATTTATTCTTTTAAGAGAGTTGCATGAGCTTTTGAGGAAAAACGTGCAAATTTGAATGTTACCTGGGTCGGCTCCTTACTTCTAGTTTTTGGACTCTGGAAGATGATCAGTTTGCTAAGGATGCGCGATTCCTTAAGGACCGGATGGATTTTCTGGGCAATCACTCTTTGTGTGCCATCTTTTATAAAGGTGCTTCTTGTTGCTAAGAGATCAGTTGCTTAGAGACCAAATCATTTAAAAATATATATATATATATTTATATGTATGTCAGGGGCCAACATAAATTACAATCCAATTTGATCATTTCAGCTCTCCCTCAAAGTGCTCTGGCTTTTGAAATAGATCACAACATACCTAGAGGGAAGCCAATTATCAATCACAAAGAGAAACCTGACCATGGAAAAGAAAATGATGTGTGCGCACTCGCACGTGGACAGAGAGGGATGCTCAGGATTCCCTGGGAAGGAATAAGCAGTTTCTGGCCTTCTCTCAAAACTTCTCTTTCTTTTGGGGCACCTGTATACTCATGCAACATATTTTATGTGTGTATAGTGATTATCTATATACACATGGATAAACACACATCTTCCATTCACCTTCAGAATAGGGGGACACAAGTGAACTGTAAAGGAACCACTTTAGAGTGTTTTTCAAAATGTTCCAAGCAGGAACACATCCTAAGTGGGAAGTCTGGCATAAGTTGGCTTTTAGTTAGTTTCATTTCTTTATTTTAAAATACTTTTTATCATTGCTTTTTGCTTTACCTCACAGTTATTTCCTGCCCACTGCCAGGCTGAACCCTTCCTTATGACAAAGAAAAGCAACTAAGCAAAAACATTGGATAGACAATCCCTGTCTGACAGGGTATAAAATATTCTATTCTCATTGTCCCCTACTTCTCTGACAAGAGGGAGGAGGTATGTTTCACTGTCTGTTCTCTGGGATTTCCACTGGTTTTCCCATTACTCAGAGTTCATCTTCCTTTAAGTGAACTTTTCATTTATATTATTGTAATCATATATAGTGTCCTACTAACCCTACTTATTTTCTTCTGCATCAATTAATGCAAAGTTTTCTGGATTCCTCTGAATTTCTTATATTTGTCATTTCTTACTGTGTAATAATATTCCACTATATTCATATACCACAATTTTTTCTAGTCATGCCCCAGTCAATGAGCATTCCCTTTGGGTCCAGTTCTTTACTACCACAATGAGCGTTGCTCTTGAATATTTTGGTAAATTTTATTTCTGTTTTTCCCTTCCTTGGGCTATATAACTAGTAGAAGAATTGCTTGGTCAAAGAGGACAGACAGTTTAGTGATTTTTCTTGCGTAATTCCCGACTGAGATACCAAATGCTGGATCATGTCACAGTTCCACCAACAGGGTATCAGTGTCCCTATCTTTCCACAACCCTTCCAACATTCATTGTTCCTATCTTGTTTCATCTTTGTCAATTTGCATAGAATAAAGTAAAACTTCAGAGTTCTTTTGAATTTTCCTTTCTATTAATGGTAGTGATTTAGAATTTGTTTTCCTATGGTCATTTTTAGTGTACAAATCTTTTTTAAAACTGTCCATTCATATTCTTTGACAGATTATCTACTGGAGTTTCATTCAGTTTTAGGTGCATGTTATGTGATCAGCTCTCTCTCCCCAAAAAGAGCTCTGCCCTGGTGCCAGGGGATGAAAGCCTCCCTCCACCCCTGTTTTCTTTTCCTCACTGCCTGATCACAGCTCTTATCTAGGAAATTTCGGAAG
This sequence comes from Vombatus ursinus, assembly GCF_900497805.2. Taxonomy (NCBI): domain Eukaryota; kingdom Metazoa; phylum Chordata; class Mammalia; order Diprotodontia; family Vombatidae; genus Vombatus; species Vombatus ursinus. The sequence continues at coordinate 2,464,909 of NW_020954626.1, forward strand.
GGTCATATCAGAGCCAGTCCTAAATGAAATGAAGTCAGGCAAATTTGTCCTTAGCTTTGATGCCTTTCCATCTTCCCTTTCTTTACTCCTCTCCCCCATCCTTCCTCCAGTCCCTCTACCTGTTTTTTTTAATTAGTTATCTGTCAATAGATCCTGATGTGCTGTTAACTGAAAACTCAGTTTTATCTTCCCAAGTGACATTTGCATCTTAATTGGGAATTCTGAAAGACATAAAAAAATTCAGGGCCTAAAGAATGGGTCATTAATGGTAAAATCCTCAGGTGCTTGCTAACCATAAAACCAGTGTTGCCTAGAGCATCTTCTTGCCCAACACAGTTACAATCACATTGTAAGTGCTTATGTATGTTAATTAAAGGAAGGGGAAGGAAGGAAGGAGGTTGGAGAATGGGGGGGAAGAAAAATAGCCAAAGGAGAGGAAGAAAGGATAAAAATGAAAGACATTGAATTGTGGTTGGTGCTATACCTTCTTCCTCTAGGAAATTAAAATCAAAAGAAAAAGACTATGTTTGGAATATTTTTTAAAGAATAGTGTAGTAGATAGGGCACTGGACTTGATCTCAGGAAGACATGTTTAAATCCCATTTCAGACACTTACTAGGTGTGAGGCCCTGAACAAGTCACAACTTCTCTGTGCCTCAGTTTTCTCATCTATAAAAGAAAGTTTAGACTAGTGCTCTCTAGAGTCCCTTCTAGCTCTAAAAATACAATCGCATGTTTTCTTTTTTTCTTAAACTGGAGGTGGAATGAAAGAGTGAGGGTAAGGGGATGCAGTAAGTTGAAGTCGGTAGGGATACTCTAAAGAAATTAATTCACTTTATCATTTTGTCTATGTATCTCCCTGACCCTGTGGAATAAGCTCAAATACAGTGACTACGGATAGTCCTCTTGGTTATCCTAGGATTTAGGCCAGTAGAACAGCTTAGGAAATGTTTTTTTTTGTATTCAGATAAGTGTCTGAAAATATTTTAGGGACAGAAGTAAAAATCATTTTAAAAATTCTGTGGAAGATTCCTATACTATGATTTGCAGTTACTGTACTATATTTACACCACCTGTCTCACAGAGTCATTTTGAGGAAAGTGTTTTAGAAATCTTAAATGTGTTATTAATATTTTTATTAATGTACCACTCAGGCTGTCCATCTGTTGTTGTCTCTCATTCTTTCTACACAAACATTATAGGAGAACCTGAGAATAAATCCTTAGCTTTAAATATTCCTTCCAGGCCAGCTAAGTATTATTTCCAAAGAATAAATCTGTTGATTTCAAACCTCAAAGATCATTTGAAAAATAGAGCTTTATTTTCCTGGGGAATTCTAAAGACTTCTGTTTTGCACACATGAAAGAATGAATTTAGGGTTTTTAGGAATTAACTTTGGAACCTTAGAGGTTCATCAGCCCTAGGGAAAAGACCCTGCTAATAAAGTCATCAATGGTTTTATTTTTCTTTGAAAGATTAGGGCTCCCCCAAAGAGATCATACAAATGGGAAAAGGGCCCACATGTACAAAAATATTCATAGCAGCTCTTTTTGTGGTGGCAAAGAATTGGAAATTGAGAGGATGCCCATCAATTGGGGAATGGCTGAGCAAGTTATGGTATATGAATGTGATGGAATACTATTGTGCTATAAGAAATGATGAACAGGCTGACTTCAGAAAAACCTGGAAAGACTTGTATGGTCTGATGCTGAGTGAAGTGAGCAGAACCAAGAGAATGTTGTACACAATAACAACCACATTGGGTGATGACTAATATTGATAAACTTAACTCTTCCCAGCAATACAAGGATCCAAGCCATCTCCAGAGACCTTGTGATGGAAAATGCTATCCACATCCAAAGAAAGAACTAAGGAAGTTGAATTGCTATTTTTTTTTCTCTTCTGTTGAGTTTTGTTTCCTCTTTCTGATGGTTCCTCCTATTGGTTTTAATTTTTACTTACAACATCACTAATGTGAAAATATGTTTAATATGAATGTAAATGCATAGCCTGTATCAGATTGTGTGCCGTCTTGGGGAGGGTGGGGGGGAGGAAGGCGGAGAAAAATTTTAAACTCAAAAGCATATGGAAGTGATTATTGATAAATCAAAATAAATTAATGTAAAAATAATAAAAAAAGAAAAAAATAAATAAAGTGACTCCTTCTCAAAAAAAAAAAAAAAGAAAGAAAGAAAGGTTAGGGCTCCCTACCTTAGTGACTTGTCTGAAATTCTTGAGTTGGTTTATTGTCATTGGTCACTGGTGGATTTGGAAGATTTTTCTATTTGTAGGGACTGATATGCAAAGAATCATGTGGTAGTGGATAGAGAGTCAATCTCAGAGTCAGGAGGACCTGGGTTTAAGTCCCACCTTTGGCACATGCTGATTGTGAGACCCTAAGCACTCCTCATGTACTAAGGGCCTCAGACACCACTCTACTACCCTAAGTTGCCCATTGATATTATTATTGGAAGCAATTTCCATGAAGTTCCCTACACCAATAATACCACAGGTTCAAACTCAAATATATACAAATTTTTTAAAATTATTGACCACCATCAATAATTAACAATCCTCATGAAGCAAGCAAAATACAAAATAGCATGCTCTCTAGAGGTGATAGACACCATCACGGAAAATGTTTAGTCTGTACAAAGACTGAATGTGAGAGAGATTCCATGTAGGTTATGAGGACCTCTGGATACCCCTATTTATGGGTGACACTGTGTTGAAGCATCAAGCCCTAGGAAATTGCAGAACTTCCTAAAGGAATCTCACTGGGGGGACATTTGAGGGGTTGATTAAAAATAAATACAAAGCCCTCCATTTTCGAGATGGGGTACTATCTAGGTCATGCCTCTGAAAGATCATTGATAACATATATACTGTCTAGGGTTAAGGCAAGTATAGCAGCATAAGGTTTTTCCTATTTCCTTATTGATTGATCTTGAATAGACTAGACCACTCATCCTTCTTCCCAGGTCTGTTGTTTTGTAGTCCATGCATCCTGCTAATTAAGAGATGGCCATTACTCTGGAAAAAGTGAGTTTTTTCTTTCTGCTCTAGTCAGTGCTATAATATGAATTACTGATTACTGACTGAAGAGAGCCATAATTATTTTAAATACTTTGGCATAATAGTCAATGGGAAGGGAGTAATCAGAGGTTTTCTTCTGATCTGCTGGACCCTGGACTACTTCTGGAGAGGCTTGTTCTGGCTTAGCCCTGAAGAACTTTTGTTTTAGGATGATGCAGCAACCCTTTAATGGTCTCCTGGTATCCATGGATTCCATGAGGGTAGAGGGATGATTAACTAAGCAGGAAGAGCCACTTGCTCAATGAACTTTAGAAAGAGAGACAACTACTATTCCCCTCTTTTCTGTCTGCCATCTGCAGTGCATATCCAGATTCTTCAAGTTCTCCATTCTTAGGGGAAGGAGAAGTTGAGGGGGGCCAGGACTGTTGAAGAAGGAGTGTCATCCATACCATGATTTGCTTTTGGATAGACAACCCATGGACCTTGTCTGCTGGTGCATTTATCTTGGATACTGAAAATGGACAATGATCTGAGCCTGGACTTGAACAGGAGGAGAACAGGCCAACTTGACTTTGGGAAATTGGGCAGTACTTTTAATTACTCTGCTTCTCCCCCCAAAAAAGCCAGTTTCTTTAACACTATTATTCTTCTGGTGAGCAGACTATGTGAAATACATTTGCAATGAAAAATTGCACAGGAGAACCAGTGTAAAAGATATCTGCAGAGAGATATATAAATGGAACAAAAAGATAGACTGGACACATATTGAAAGTAACAGGTAACTGATGAATATCTCATGGGCTTTATTGGTATACACGGCATATCAAGATATCTGGATTCATTCCAGCATGTTGGATGGAGTCCCTGTGGAGGATTTACAGAAGGAAATTGAAAAAAGTTCATGAATGGTCAGGTATGGGTGAACTGTGCAACAAGGTGGCATAGTAGGCAGAGTGCTGAACTTGGAGTCAGAAAGACTCATCTTCATGAGTTAAAATCTGGCCTCAGACACCTACTAGCTGTGTAACCCTGGACAAATCATTTAACCCTTTTTGCCTCAGTTTCCTTATCTGTAAAATGAGCTGGAGAAGGAAATGACAAATCACTCCAATATCTTTGCCAAGAAAAGCCCAAATGCGGCCATGAAGAGTCAGACACAAATAAAGAACAAGAACAACACAATGGGTGAACTGAGACCTGCATTGTTGGAGGGAGTATTCCTAACTCCCTCCATATAGGATCATAGGTCCAGTGGTCTAGAGAAGTATGAATCAGCTACCTATAGAAATCACAATTTATCTCACAGCCTGAACCATTCTTTATTTTGTGAGAGAGGGTGCATCTGGTTGAGTACTACTGGGATAATGTATGGCCATAAAACAGCAATAATGACAGAAAAACTATAGTTGGTTTTATGATGATACAAAAATTACTTCTGAAAAAATGTAGAATGTTATATCTTCAAACATATCAGTAATGACTTATCTATTATTAAACACAAATGTTTCAATGGAATCCACCTGTGTCCCTTAAAATACTAAAGGGGTGGTATATGATTCCAGAGGGAATAAAATAGAATTATTAACCTGTTTGTTTACTTTTTGTCTTTTCAATTCAACAAACATCAATGAAGCACCTACTATACACAAAGTACTTTGCTAGCTCGGTATTGAAGCCACAGTTTAAGAGTACAATTCATATGTTCAGTAGCCAATTTCCTGACTTCTTTTATTAGGAGATATTAAATTTTATAGTGATTTTAGAATATCACACATATAACTTGACCCTGATTTATTTCTGAATGAGCTCCAATGACAATAAAAGCTTTGTGGGTAACTTCTGTGCTGATACACTCTGTAGAAAAGCTTTATGCACTTTCCCTAAAGAGATTACTTTGAAGGAGATAGTATGTACTTGGATATATAGGTAAGATTTTTGTCAAACATAAAAGTGACATTATAGTCATACTTTATATATCATATCCTTTATTAAAATACAATCCAAGTGCCCCTGAGATCTTCTTCTCATGATTTTACCTATTGAATTCAGTCATGCCTTTGTTGACTATCTACTGTATCAACTTAAGCAGTAGTTACCATATAATAACCATCATCAGCCCACTGTATAAGATTTTCTGATTCATTTTCCCCTCTTGGTGCTACCACTCCTGATTCTCTATGACTGTCAGTCTTTAATGGAAGGTTGCTGTTATGCTTTTACTAATCTCACATGGATTGGGCTGCTGCCTTTCAATAAGCTTTATGTGACAGATCCACCTGGCCTGAGGGTTTGAGGTGTCATTTTGACTAAAGAGTTGCAGCTCTGGGCTCACGTGGACCAGGTTCAGTCAATGGGAGAGTCTTGGCCACTAAAGAGAAGAGTCAGGTTTTTTTCTCATTGTCTCTGGCTCATTATGCCCTCACCCTAGAACAAAATTCTGGGAACAATCCTTAAACCAAAACATAGGTTTGTTTCATATCTAGGATCTTTCTAAAAGAGATCAGCAAGTCTCTAGAAAGGTACATAATGTACAAAGTCAATCAAGTATAAACAGTGATTTGTTTCCTCTGCTACAAAAGACATGCTTAAAACACAAAAAACTTATGAGGATACATTGTCAAAGAGTTAATATATGTCAGACCAGGGAAGTCAGCGAATCAGAGGAAACAGTATAATACACCTTTTCCCCTGCTCCCATCTACTCTAAAAAGATTTAAGAAGAACACTCTGCTGAGTAATGATTAGGAAATCTAAGTAGAAACTACTATGGATTATCTTTTCAGCCCAAGATCATAATTTGACCCATAGAAACAAGGGACCCCAGCAGGAACTATTCAACAGATATGGGCCAGGATCCTAGACTCAGCCCCTGAGTTCAAAGTAAGACTAGGCTAGCAGCACTATAGCTTTGAAATGATAGAGCCTTCCAGATACTTTACAGGCTCTGTGGCCAGAAGTTGTCCATTGGAGCTCCACCCAGTGAAGTCTGCAGCTGTATTGCCTAGATCCAGGCTGAAAAGCATAAGAAGGCAGTGATAAAATCACATAGAACCCACTGAAAGTTTGTGGCTCTGTAGTCCAAGCAATGTAGTACTCAATCCTGGACAAATGTGGTGATAGGACCCCAGATAAGACAGGCCAGATACATCTCAGTCCACTACAATCCCACCAAAAGTATGTAGAGCTTAGCCCTAAGAAAAAGTCCCAAATTGAGGAAGTAAAATTGAAAGAATGAGATAAAGAGCTATATTGTGCCAGAGAAGCCCAAAACACAAATCCAAAAGAGGAGAATAATTCCAAAATATGTACAAGCAAAACCTCAAAGAGACCTTGGACACAAAATCAATTAGAATTCCTATAAGAAATGAAGCAAGGGTTTTAAAATTATTAATGAAATGAGAGTGCCACAGGAAAGAATTGGAAAAGAAATGAAAGTTTTGAAGGAAAGACTTAGAAAGAGAATTAATAACTTAGCATGAGGTATAAAACCTGGTAAGATTACTTTGCCAAAGTAACAGATTCTTTGAGAATTAGCATGAACAAAACAGAAATTAGTGACTCTGTGAGACAACAAGAAATATTAAAAGCAAAGTCAAAAGATTGGGGGAAAAATGAAGATGTAAAGTATCTGATATTAAAAAATAGCTAATGTAGAAAATAGATCACAGAGATAATTTAATAATCAAAGTACTGCTTGAAAGCTATGACCAAAAGAGAACCTGATAATCATCCATGTGTTAAGAAATCATGAAAGAAAATAACCAGTCATATTACAAGAGGGCAAAATAAAAATATAAAGAATCCTCTAATCACTATGTTATATATTAGATTATATCCTCTAATTCCAATGTGAAATATCTCACTGAAAAAACAACTGACCTGGAAAATAGATCCAGGAGAGAGAATTTAAAAATTATTGGACTATCTGAAAGTCATGAACAAAAAAAGAGCCTAGACATCATCTTCCAAGAAATTATCAAGGATAACTGCCCTGATATTTTAGAACCAGAGGACAAAATAGAAATTGAAAGAATCCACCGATCTCCTCCTGAAAGAGATCCCCAAAGGAAAACTCCTAGGAATATTGTAGCCAAATTCCAGAATTCCCAGATCAAGGAGAAAATATTACAAGCAGCCAGAAAGACACAATTCAAGTTTTGTGGAAACACAATCAGGATAACACAAGATTTAGCAGCTTCTACATTAAGGGACCGCAGGGCATGGAATATAATATTCCACAGAGCAAAGGAGATAGGATTACAACCAAGAATCACCTACCAGCAAAACTGAGTATAATCCTTCAGCAGAAAAAATGGTCATTCAGTGAAATAGAGGACTTTCAAGCATTCTTGATGAAAAGACCAGAACTGAATAGAAAATTTGACTTTCAAATACAAGACTCAAGTGGAACATGAAGAGGTAAACAGGAAAGAGAAATCATAAGAGACTTATTAAGGTTGAACTGTTTACATTCCTTCATGGAAAGATGATATTTGTAACTCATGAGACCTTTATCAGTATTAGGGTAGTTGGAAGGGAAAAAATTATATGTATGTATATATAGATATAGATAGATAGATAGATAGATAGAGGGCACAGGGTGAGTTAAAGATGAAGGGGTCATATCTGGAGAATAAAATTAAGGGGTGAGAGAGGATTATACTAGGAGAAGGAGAAAGGGAGAGGTAGAATGGAGTAAATTATCTCACAAAAAACAGAAAAGAAACGGCTCTTACAGTGGAGGGGAAATGGGGGAAGGTGAGATGGAATGAGTGAATCTTATTTTCATAGGATTTGACTTAGGGAGGGAATAACATACACACTCAGTTGGGTATGGCAATCTGTCTTACCCTGCAGGAAAATAGGGAGGGAAAGGGGCAAGAGAGTAGGGGGATGATAGAGAGGAGGGCAGATTGGGAAAGGCGGTAATCAGAAGCAAATACTTCTGAGGAGGGACAGAGTCAAAAGAAAGAATAGAATAAATGGGGAGGGGTGGGATAGGATTAAGGGAAATAGAGTTAGTTTTTCATAGCACATCTACTATGGAAGTGTTTTGCATAACTGCACATGTATAACCTATATTTAGTTGCTTGCTGTATCAATGAGGGTGGGTGGGGAGGGAGGAAGGGAGAAAATTTGGAACCCAAAATTTTAAAAACACATGTTTAAAAAAAATGTTTTCACATGCAACTGGGAAATAAGAAATATAGGAAATAGGGTACAGAAGTCTATCCTGCCCTACAGGAAAATAGAAGGGGAAGGGGATAAGAGAAGGGAGGTAGAGATAGAAGGGAAGGCAGACTAGGGGAAGGGGTATTCAGAATGCATGCCATCTTGGGGGTGGGGGGAGGGGCGAGATGGGGTGAAAATTAGGAACTCAAAATCTCGTGAAAGTAAATGTTGAAAACAAAAAAAAAATAAATTTATTATTATTAAAAAAAAAGAATCCTCTAATCACCTCTGAAAGAAACTCCAAAATGAAAACTTCCAGGAATATCATAGTCAAACTCCAGTTCTTCCAAGTCAAAGAAAAAAAAAAACATGCACAAGCAGCCAGAAAGAAAGAATTTAAGTGCCAAGGAACTAAGTTCATAACCATATAAGATCTCTCAGACACCACTATAAAGAAGTGGAGAGCATGTACTATGATATTCTAAAAGAAAAATATATAGGCCTACAAGGGAAAAAAAAAACAGGAAAACTGAGCACAATCTTACAGGGAGAAAAAAGGACTTTCAAGTATTCCTGGTGAAAAGACCAGAACTGAGTAGAAACTTTGAAATAAAAATATAAGAGTCAAAGGAAAAATAAAAAAAGTAAATACAAATGAGCAATTAGAAAAAAACATGATGATGAAGTTTGAATTCTGGTTGGGGTAGAGGTGATACAAGCATCCCCTCAGAACTTTAATGTCATCCTGGTTTACAGAGGGTGTAAAGCAAGTCAGAAAGCCTCGGAGTGGTTTTGTTAAAGGGAAGGAAAGGGGAAAGGAAAACTCTAGGGGAGAAAAGGGGAGCCAGTGTAGTAGAACATATTGTCTCATATAATCAGGTACTCAAGTATAGATCTATACACATGAGAAAAAATGAATGGAGTAGGCATCATATGAACCTCAAATTTCATCTTAACTGGTCAAGGGAGAGTACAACACACACAGAATTTGGTGTAGAAATACAATCAACTCAATAGGGAAACAAAGGGAAGAGGAAGATGGGAAAAAGGAGATTAAGAGGGAGAGGAGATCTGATCTGAGGAGAGATTGATCATAAGAAAAACAAACCCTAAATGTGAAGAAGAGATCACAAAGAGGGGTTTAAAAAGAAGGAAGAAATGGGTCTGAATGAGGGGAAGAGAAAAGAGGCAGGGGAATGAAAGTTGATTTCATGACGCACAGAACATTCTCTTCTTTGTGAATATGAGGTGGGAAGCAAAGAAAGGAAAACTATGAAAGAATAGGACAGCAGGAAATACACAATTAATGATTGTAACTGTAAGTGTCAATGGGATGGACTTATCCATAAAGTGGAAGAGGGTAGCAGTATGGATTATAAAGTAGAATCTGACAATATGTTGTTTACAAGACACACTTGAAACATAAAATCAAACAGAATTAATATAAGAGACTGAAACAAAATCTACTATTCCTCAGTTGAAATAAAAAAGCAGAGGAGCAATTATGATCTCAAACAAGGCAAGAGCAAAAAATAGACTAAACTAAAAGAGATAAAAAGGGAATTGACATTATTATGAAAGGTACCATAGGCAATGAGTTAATATAAATATGTAATATATGTGCATCTAATGGAATAGCATTTAAATACTTGAAGAAAAATCTAAATGGGTTACAGGGAGAAATGGAAAATAAAACTATAGTGGGAGATCTCAATGTGTCCTTTCATTCCTAGAAAAATCTAATAAAAATAAACAAGAGTTTAAGGACCTGAATAGAATTTTTTAAAAGTTAGATAGAGATCTCTGACAATTCTTGAATAGGAATAGAAAGGAATATACATTTTTTTCAGTTGAACATGGCATCCTTTAAAAAAATAACATATAGTAGATCATAAAAACCTTACAAAAACTGAAAAGCAGAAATATTAAAGACCTACTTTATTGACAACAGTGCAACAAAAACCATATTCAATAAAAGGCTGTTAAATAAAGGATTAAAAATTAGCTGGAGACAAAATAACAATACTAAAGAATTGTTAGGTCAAAGAAGAAATCTTACAAATGATAGATAAGTAGAAGTAATCACAACAATAAACCAACACACCAAAATTTTGAGGGTGTAGCTAAAGTGATCCTTCAGGGGAAATTTCTATCTCTAAACACTTTCAGAAAAAGAAAGAGAGAAAGAGAAAGAGAGAGAGAGAGAGAGAGCGAACAAGCACTACATTATCAATGACTTTGGCATGCAACTAAAAAGATGAAAACCTTAAAATTTTAAAATTTGAATTAAATACTAAAACAGAAATTCTAAATACCAAAGAAGAGAATAATAAAACTGAAAACAAAAAACTTATTAACTTAATAAATAAAGCTAGAAATTTATTTTTCAAATATAAAAGTAGGGTGTTCTAAAAGTCAGTGCAGTCTTAAGTTTTAATAATTTCAGAAATAAAAATGCTACAAATCTACAAAAATTATTTGGAATTTAAATGTTTAAAATTTGCATTTTATACTTATTTAGTTTATGATATTTAAATAATGTTTTTAATTTTAATAGGATGAGTCACTCAGTCATAATTCATTGTTTGTATGTCACTTTTTAGATGACACTTTCTCAGATTGGTGGATTGGTAGAAGATATCTGATTGCTTGAAAACCTTGGTCACCTGATCTATCTCTGTTAGACTTTTCTTGTGGGGTCACAGCAGTATGCTTCAAAACCTCATTCTTTGAATCATCTCAAGGCTTAGATTATAAATGCAATCCTTTCAGTCATTGAATATCAATTGAAATCTTTTACAAAGTTTGAAAATCAACTAAAGTGATGTATAGCACAAATGATGGTTATTTGGAATTTTAATAAGAAACTTACCAATACTTTAAAGTTTTAAATAATCAACTTTTCAAATACAATTTTTGTAAGTTTTTAGCATTTATACTTCTGAAGGTGTTAAGGCTTAAAACTGTGCTAAAATATTCAAAACATCCTACAAATAAACCACTAGCTAATTTGATTTTTTTTAAAAAAGCAGAAAACCATATCATCACTATCAAAAATAAATAAAGAGAATTCTCAACAAATGGAGAAGAAATCAAGAATGTAATTGGAAATTATTTTTGCCCAACTACATGTTAATAAAACCAATAATTTAAATAAAATAGATCAGTATTTATAAAAATCTAAGATACTTAGGTTAATTGAACAAGAAATAGAGAATTTAAGCAGCCCTATCCTAAAAAAAGAAATTGAATAAAACATCCATGAATTCCTGAGAAAACCACTCTGAGATCGAATAGATTAATAAGTTAATTCTATCAAACATTTAAAGAAAAATTAACTGCAATATGACAGTTTTTTTAAAATAGGGAAAGAAGGGATTCTACCACATTCTTCTATGATACTTAGACCAGAGAAAGTCAAAACAGAGAAAGAAAACTACAGATCAATATCCTTAATGAACAAAATGCAAAATTTTAAAATAAAATATTAACAGAGGCTACCACAACACATCACCAAGATTATACATTTGACCAGGTAGGATCTATACGAGGAATGAAGGTTGGTTCAATGTTAGGAAAATTATAATCGTAATTGACTATATTAATAACAAGAATAACACAATAATATGATTATATAAAGTCAAGGTATGGTTTGGGCCTATCTTCCTGTTGGTGACCATCTCCTCTAAAAAGCATTGTAGTAGCTTTTAGTGCCTTTTATTACAAGTCACCCAGAACTTTTAATGACTTCAAATAAGTACATGAAAAGATTTTGACAATATCCATTTCTTTTTTTTTAAAGGGAGGAGAGAACGTAGGAATAAATGAACCTTCCTTTAACATAGAAAATACTATATATTTAAACCTGGATTATGTGTAATGGAGATAAACTAGAGTCCTTTCCATTAAGATTAGGGATAAAGCAATGCTAGTTATAACAGAAGATAAAAGAAATTGAGGGAATAAGCATAAACAAAGGAGAAACACAGTTTTTTTTATTTTTGTAGATATGTTGGTATACTTAGGGAACCCTGAAAAGCTTAAAATTAATGAAAGCAATTAATAGCTTCAGATAAATTTCAAGATATAAAATAAATCCACAAAAATCATCAGAATTTCTTTGTATCATCAACAAAACTCAGCGAGATAGAAAGAAAAATTCTAGTTAACATAACTACAGAATGTATGTTAATTGTTTATCATTACTTATACCTAATTATTTAACATAACTACAAAATATAGTTTAAATACTTGGGAGGCTATTTACCCACGAATCACAAGAAACTATATGAATATAGTTACAAAACACTGTGTATAGAAGTAAAGATAGACCTAAATAATTAGAGAAATATTAATTTCTCATGGATAGGCAGTGACAAAATATAAAAATGGCAGTACTACCAAAGTTAATTTACTTATTTAATGCTATGCCAAACTGCATCTCTTTATAGAGTTAAAAAAAAATTAGGGGTGGCTAGGTGATGCAGTGGATAAAGCACTGGCCCTGAAGTCAGGAGGACCTGAGTTCAAATTCAGCCTCACACCAAACATTTGACACTTACTAGCTGTGTGACTCTGGGCAAGTCACTTAACTCCAATTGCCTAAAGAAAATTAATAACAAAATGAATGTGGAGGAATAAAAGGTCAAGATTCTCATGAGAAGCAATTTTTAAAAAGTGAGAAGGAAGGAAGCCTAGCAGTACAAACTTTCAAAACTATACTATCAAAATGTTTTCTTTTAGTTAAGAAATAGAAAGGTTTATCAGTGGAACAGATTAAATATATAACATACAGACATCTAAGTGAGTAACCTTGTTGTTGTTGTTGAGTCATTTTAGTCATTTCTGACTCCTTGTGACCCTATTCGGGGTTTCTTTGTTGAAGATATTGGAGTGGTTTGCTATTTCTTTCTCCAGTTCATTTTACACATGAGGAAACTGAGGCAAACAGGGTTCAGAGACTAAGTGTCTGAGGCATGATTTGAACTCAGGACTTCCTGACTCCAGGCCCAGTACTCTATCCATCCATAGTTACTACTATAATATAAACAAAACAATACATGAAACTCAATTCCTTGTACAATTATAATAATCAAATTTGGCCTTGGAGCAAAACAAAGAAAATGCACCTTCTTCCCTTCACTGAAGAATTACATATATACACACATACATATATACACATATAAGTGTGGCATACTACATACACTGACAGACATGATTGCTGTGTTGCCAAGCATTTTTTCCTTTTGATTTTTTAAAGCTCTTTGTTTAAGGACTCACTGAGTATAGTATGGAGAAGGGAATGGATGTATTCAGAAATGAATGTAATATGAAAAACACAATACATGAACAAAATACGTGTAATTAAAATTATTGGGTTTTACCTAGTAATTCATAACAAAGTCACACAGCTAGTAAGTGTCTGAGGTCACATTTGAACCCAGGAAGATGGGTCTCCCTGACTCCAAGCCCAGCCCTCTATTCACTGAGCCACCTAACTGCCCCACTGAGCAGCCTGGAATTTGGTAAATCCTAAAGCCTAACTACTAATGAAAACTGCTGGGAAAACTGAAAAGCAATCTGGCAGAAATTAAATTTTTATACCAATATCTCACACTACATTCCAAGATAAGCTCCAAATAGATATGTGATACATGACGTAAATATGAAAAGGCATATCATAAATAAATATTACCTTTTAGATTTATTGATAGGAGAAGAGTATGACCAAATAAAAGGTTGACAAAGAGAAAATGGACAGTTTTGATGACATAAAATTAAAAAGTTCTTGCACAAACAAAATCAATTCACCTAAAATTAGGAGGGGAAAGTTAACTAGGGAGATTGCATTGTTTCCCTGATAACAGTCTCATTTCAAACACATATAGAGTATACAGGAATACTAACACACTTTTTGTGGACCTGTGAATCAGTCCAATCAATCTGAAAAGCAGTTGTGTGTACCTTTTACTATTACAGTACCATTACAAAGACTATATAGCCCAAACAGAGAAAATGAAGAGAAAAAAAAGTCATTTATGTACAAAATATTTATGGTAACTCTTTGGCAAAAGAGTGGCAAAAAACTGGAAACTAAGGGGATGTCCATTAACTGGGGAGTGTTTGGAGCACTTGTGGTTCATGAACAGCATGAATACTATTATGCCATAAGAAACAAAGAATGGGATGGCTTTAGAGAAGCCTGGTAGGTCTTCTTTGACCTGATGCACAGTGAAAGCAGAAGAACTAGGAGAGCAATTTATGCTCCGAGCATTTTTTAAAAGGACAAATGTGAAAGACTTAAGAACTCTGTTCAATACAATGATTAACCATGACTCTAAAATACTGGTGATGAAGGATGCTGCTCACCTTCTGACAAAGAAGTGAGCTAAACATGCATAATGAAACACATTTTTGGCCATGGTCAGTATGGCAATTTGTTTTGCCTGACAATACACATTTGCTACAAGAATGTTATTTTTCTTTTGGGGCAGGTCTTGAGGGGTTGGAAGGGAGAGAAAAATAAATACTTGTTCATTGAAAAAACTAGCTAAAAAAAGACTAAATACATGATACAGTAACTAACAACTCATACTCTCCTAGTAACCCGTATCCTCTTATGCTTTAAGACATTAAAACATGAAACATTTTGTGAGTAAACAGTCTTTTCACCTTTACCTCAGATCTGCACTGTCTGAGCAAGGTCCCTCAAGGTCTGTATCTTCTGGAAAGTCGACATGACTTGGGCTCATCCTCCTGGCGGTGACTATCTTCTCCAAAAAGCATTGTAGTAGCTTGCAGTTTGCTGCAACTCACCTCTCAATGACTCCGAGACTCTTGAGTCCACAAAGAAGCCACCAAGGCTAGAAACATGTATTTCAGGATTGCTGTTTTTTCACCTAGGTTCAGGGAAAGAATCACAAAAAAACGCAGATGAAACAGTGAGGGCTTCGAGATTCAATCTAGCGTGAGAGAGGCAAGCACACACTGCCAGATGGAGCCACCAGAGCTTCCAGGGGTAGGGGAAAATCCTTGAAAGTCCATGAAATTTCTGGGAGTTTTCACTGGGATACTTCAAACTTTAGCATCAGGCAGGGACTTGGAAAACTATTATTGTGGCTAACTCAACCGCATGCTAGAATAGAAATCTCCAGCTGCTTCTCCAATTTTCAATATATAATTCATCACCATCCCTCTGACTCCCTACTAGAATCCAGGCCAAATTAGTTTGCTCAGTATCCCCTGAGAGCCCTTGTTCTTTCTTGTTTCTGTGCCTTTATTTAAGACAGTCATTCCCTCTGCCTGCAATGTGTTTTCCTATCCTGATGGTACAGTGGAAAGAACAATGGCTTCGAAGCCTGATGATGATGATGATGATGATGAATTATCATAATAGCTAACATTTATGTAGCACTTACTATGTGCCTGGCAACATTCTAAGCATTCTACTATTATTATCTCATTTGATCCTGAGCCCTGAAGGTAAGTGCTATTATTATAACCATTTTACAGATGAAGAAGTGGAGGTGCAGAGAAGTTAATTGACTTGCCCAGAGTCACACAGCTAGTGAGTGTCTGTGGCAGGATTTGAACTCAGATCTTCTGGACTCCCTATCCAGTGCTCTGTTCATTGCATCACTCCCAACTGCCCTCAGAGAAAGTTGCATTTTCCTTTAAAGTCTACTAAGTGGTCAACTCTGCCTATTCAATAGCTAATCCTCTTTGATAGAGGTCCCCAATGTGGGAAAGGAGGGATGTAAAAAGGGACTACTAGAAGTCTGATTTTAAATGCATACTCAGATCTTCAGAAAGTGTTTTCCAGGGGATAGGGGAAAGAAAGGGCTTCCATAGGATGTGAAAATCGGGCAGAAAGAACAGAGATTGGGGCAACGAAGGCAGTTGAACCAAATCAGTTTTGTGAGGGTTCTGTGGAGGGACATGCTGACAAGGCTAAAATAATAAGTTAACCTACAGGCCAAGGAGATGTCCTGACTGGATGCAGCCAGGCTGTAGAGCTGGGAGAGGATTTGGAGGTTGGCTAGTCCAAACCCCTCAGTGTAGTCATGAGGAAATTCAAGCCTAGGCAGGTCAAGTGTGTCCTCTGAGTTCTAGTCCCACAGCAACAGCTCCTATTGGACACAACCAGATGTTCCATAGAAATATCAGACTCCACTGATACAAAGCAAAATTTGTTGTAAGATCATAATATCATAGAACCGGGATTAGGATGGGTCTCAGAGTCGATCTCTTTCTATTCCCTCATCTTACAATTGTGGACACAGGCTCAGGGAATTTGCACTTGGGTCCTCAGACTCCAGAGACAGTGCTCTTTAGAATGGAAGTTCTTTGACCTGAGTGAGCACAGTAATTCCCTCAACGAAAAGATCAGTTTAACGCGGTCAACTTTGCAGAGACCAATTTCACTGCTTTTATGAGAAAGCAGCTGGCACTTGGGCCTACTGATGTGTGCTTTTATAGTGTGATTTGAATTGGTCTTGTGAATCTTCACTGGTAGCTATTGGAGCATATAAATTGGAGCATAATATATTATGCCTGCTCCCTGATCAGTTACTATGCTGGGCCTAGAGGTGGTAAGAGGAGAGGAAAGGGAATTAAATCAATTCAACAAACATTTATTAAATGTCCAGTATGTGCAAGACACTGTGTTAGGTGTTATGGATGCAGTCATGAAACTACCACTCAGGCCCTACCCTAAAGGACCTTGTAATCTAATAGGAGGCATAGACATTTACACAAATGAGTATAATACAAGAAGGATTTTAATGAGAGTAGAGGGGAGATTTAGGCAAGAAAAAATGGTTGTCAATGTGGAACTGTGGTTCAGTGGAGGTACTAAGGCTGAATGAATAAATCTGGGAATCATTTCCATTAGAGGTGCTATTTGAAGTCATTGAAGTGGTTGAGATTTGCAAGGAAGAGAATGTAAAAAGAGAAGATGGATGAGAACAAGGTCTTAAGGGACACGTGAAGGAAGAAGAACCAAGAAAAGAGACTGGTGAGTTTATCAGTTAAATCCTCTTTCCTTTCCCCCTCAAATCATACCCTTCACCCCACTTAGAATGTAAGTTCCTTGTAGTCAAGGATTATTTTGTTTCTGTCTTCGTATGCCCTGTACCAAGCTCGGTCTCTTGCATGTAGTGCATTAATTAAATGTCTGTTGAGTTGAATAGAATGAAACAGGATGATAATACTATCTACTCCATAGGCTTGTGGTGAGTAAAACATTTTATAAACTTTAAAATATCATATCAACATGAACTATCATGTTCTGAAAACGTGATAGAGAAGATTAGGACCGAGAAAAGGTCATGAGATATAGCAAAAGCCTTAAAAGGTTGTTGGAAGGCTTGGAGAAAGCAATTTCAGTAGAATGGTGGGGCAGCAACAGACCTCAGGTTGCAGGGGGTTGAAGAATGAATAGACAGTGAAGAAATGGAAACATTGAATGCTTTTTAAAAAAAAAAGTTCACGTTTTATCAGTAAAACAAAAGGGTAGAGATAATTTATGGTAATAGATGACTCAAGGGAAAATTTGTTTAGGATGAGGAAGCCTGAGCTGATTGCTAGGTAGGGGAGAAGGAAAAGGTAGAGACAGAGACACTGAAGACAAGAGAAAGAGATGGAAATGACCAATGTTAAAAAAGTACTAGGGGAAACTGGTGACGATGAGGTCAAGGGGACACAAATGGAAAGGTTAGTCTTGGCAAGGAGAAAAGCCATACCTTCCTCTGCAACTAAAGGGAATGAAAGGAGAATAAATGAAGCTATAATAAAATTTTGAGGTATGAGGAAGGGAAGATGAAATAACTTTCAATAGATGACCTCAATCTTCTTGGTAAAGTAGTGCTCAAAGTCATCTGCTGAAGAAGAAAAAAGGACTTGGGGAGAGGAGACCACTTGAAACAATCTCTGTGGGGTGTGTGATAGGAAATCAATCAGAGTTGAAGACTGTCAAGGAGCAGTGAGGGCTCCATTTATGTTAGATAGCAGAGCTGGAGCTAGGTAGGGTAGGTGGGGGTATTTTCCCAGGTACCCAAATTTAGATGGGCACCACTTCTTCCAGAGGACACAAACAGTCTAGCTAGTATCATCACAAGAGAATACCACCAACATATGAAAGACATTGTTTTTCTGCTTCCCAAACCACTTACCTTTGGCTTCCTCCTTTCTGGTCCTTCTGGTGCCGTGAATACCGGTAAGTGACCTTGGTAGGGCAAGTAACTTAATATATCTGGGCCTCAGTTTCCTCAGCTGTAAAATGAGGGGGTTGGATTAAATGGCCTCAAAGGATCTTCCCAGCTTTGAGTCCAACATCCTTTGATATTATTTTCTCCAGTCCTCTATTTTTGTGGTTTATTTTTAAAAATAAAATTTAAAAATGCTAAATTTTAAAAAAATTAAATCTCAGAATAATACCTTTTTAGAAGCACAGACTCAGGAAACAAATTACATTAACAATTCACATAACTGTGGGTGATGGGCCTAAAGATTTTTCTCCAGAATTTACAACTCAATTCATTTTATCTGCTATGCTGCTACAAGTGAACTGACTTGGAGAAGAAAGCTATTTAAGGTGTGAAACTTATTATTGTCTCCTAATGAGTTCAGGCTATAGACTAGACTCTTTCAAAAAAACCTATTCCTTCCAACCTCCCAAATACCAGCCCAAGGGATAGTAGATATGTATAGGATAAAGTTTTCAAGAATAGTTTCAAAGCTTCGTTATTAGCAAACTGTCCAAGATATCTCAGCAAGACAGTAATGGGGATATTTGAAGTCTGACTATCTGTCTTTAGCTGAGAAAGTAGAACTTGGAACTGAGGTTGGTGAACTCAGAGTCTAGAGGCTTATAAAGATCTCCAGTGTGACTTTTGAAGTTGCGAAGAATGACAACAAGAGCATTGGATTAAAGAGGAAGGTTGTGAGGCAGGTGCTGGTCACTGAGGAAGATGGGTTGTCCTAGAAGATACAAGATGATAGCAACAAGGATACAGACAAGGTGATATTGTTGTTCTTCATCCTTCATTTTTTGAAGAGGACCAATGACATCATGGGGTGATGTCTTGACTTGTGCATGAATTAGATTTAAATGAGGCAGACTTGCACAAAGTCATCAGCCTCTTTCTTCCAGAGTTATCAAAGTCCAGTGGCAAGCAAAAGTCAGGATGACTGGCAATGGCCCAGGATGCAGTGGATGATGACCTTGGTATCTTGGATGTCTGACCAAGCTCTAAGCTCTCCATAGCACCTACTCTAGCCAACTTGTGGGCATTGGAACAAATTGTTCTCAACGTGCTTGAGGTAGACATTCTCCTAACTCACTGATGGGTTTGAGGCCTGTCGGCCACCTTATATCTGGTTTAGCTCATCTCCTGAGATGGCTTACGGTGATGTGGCCCCTGTGCATGCTACAGCTTAGAGCCACAGGTGAGAATTGAGTGATAGGTGAAATAGGTGGAGAGAGTGAAGAAGGGTGGCATGCCTAGAAAGAACAGGGGACTTGAAGAAGGAGAACATAGGTTTAAATTGAGGCTCTGATATTTACTATCTCTGCGGTCTTTGGCAAATCACTTTAACTTCTCTGGGCTTCAGTTTTCTCATCTCTAAAATGAAAGGGTTATACTAGATGATGATGATGATGATAAGGATGATAGCTAGCATTTATACAGATTTTTAGATTTTAATGCAATTTATAAATATTATTTTATCCTCACAACAACCATAGGAGGCAGATGCTATTATTATCCACATTTTACAGATGAGGAAACTGACATAGACAGAGATTAAGTGATTTGCCCAAAGACATACAACAAGAAGGTACCTGAGGCCAGATTTGAGCTCAAGTCTTCCTGATTCCAGGTCTGAGACTCTAGTCACTGGATAAAAAGCATCTGGCTTTAAATTCTGTAAGCCTATGAACTTCAAATAACACCTGGAACATATTAGGTGCTGAATGAATGCTTGCTAGTTGACTGATTGATTCATTCATTCACTCAAAAAAAGAGAGAGGTTGGAAGAATGGTGTCAGATCAAGTGTCCAGAAGTGACATTTGAGAACAGAAGCACGCTGACCCTTTCTCCTCCTCTACCTCCTCCTCACCTGATTCAGGAAGGATGGGGCAAGAGAAGAGCAGCCAGATTTTAAGTGGAGGGAGTATAAAAGGAAGAGTTTGAGAATGAAGAAGAATTTGTCAGTAACAGAATGGATCTCCAATCCATAGATCAACAAGAATTTATCAAGTACCTACTATGTACCAGGCACTGTACTAAGTACTAAGGAGACAAAGACAAAATGAAACAATTCCTACTCTCAAAAAAATTACATTCTATTGAGGAAGATGACATGTACATACACAGGGTGTCCCAAAAATCTTAATGCTATTTTAATCTTTAATAGCTTTAATTATTATTAGAGTTTATTAGTATTATTATTCATTATTATTAGAACTTAAGTTTCAGTAGCTTAAAACTGCACTAAGAGTTTTGGGACATCCTACATAAGTATATACAGAATAGAATATGCAAATTAATTGCAAAATAAATACAAGGTATTATGTACAAAGAAGGTAATTAGAGAGGGAGGACCCTAACAACTGGGGAAAAGAGGGATGGGGGAATCAGAAAAGGCTTTTGTTGTAGAAAATGGCGTTTGAGCTACATCTTGAAGGAAGAAAGAGGTGAAGGTGAAGGCAGAGGTGAAAAGGTGGTGCATCCCAAGCATGGGGGGCAGTTCTCTGCAAAGGCAAAGGAATGGGAAATGGTGTACAGTGTGTGAAGAACAGAGAGGTCTGGTTCAAATGGACTGAAGAGTATGGTAAGGGGTATGATGTATAATGGGGCTGGAAAGGTAGGTTTATGCCAAGTTGTGAAGAACTTTAAAAGCCAAGCAGAGGAGTCCATATTTTATTGTAGAGGCTGTAAGACCTAGAGAGTATTGGTTTATTGATGAGGGGAGCTACATGTCCAGGTCTTTGCTTAACAAGAAATTGCTTTAGTAGCACCATGAAAAGAGCAAATAGAGAAGAATAATGACTGGTAAGAAGAAAGACTGAGATGGATAAGGGTGAGAGTGAAGGGAGAAATAACAGAGAAAGGGGATTATAAGATTATAAGACCCTTAAATCTGGAATTGGAATGGACCTCAAAGGTCATCTAGACCACCCTACTCATTTTCCAGATATAGTTAAGTGACTTACCTAAGGTCACATACATGTAGTCAGTGTTGGAAATGAGATTTTAACTCACCTCCTCATTTTCTATGAGGAAGTTAATGATACAGAATAATAGATATTACAGGAGCATAAGGGAGAATTTGTTATTCACAGAGCAAGGGGTGGGTCACTAGGCAGAAACTTGCAGAATAAATTAGTCCCAAGGTTCTAGTTAGAATACTGGTATGATGGTGACTTTGCAGATACAGTTTTCAATTCAGAGGGAGTTCTTTTTAAATCTCTCAAGAAAGGGAAAGCACACATTAATTGCAACCTTGTTATAGCTAATAATATTGCTTTAGCAAATAACCTCAGCAATGTTCTCACTTATAAATTAAATTAGTGTGCTAGATTTGTGGGATCCACTAGTCCTATAGGTCTCTATTTCTTTTTCCTCCAGCCAATTTCCATCCCTAAATGAATCCCCCTTTTCCCCTTCCTAATACTATCCAGAACTGAAACAAGCAATGTTTCCATCTGGAAAAAGTAGAATAAAATATGCCTTCAAATACTGTTGGGGAGCCTGGGGAAGAGGAGTCAGGCTGGAGAGGATTTCATGGGAGGTTTTGAGATGAGTGTTTGGAGGGGGAGGGTGAAGAGGCATGCCCATCTGATAGTTTCCTTCTTTAATAATTCTTGCTAAGTACTAAGTGCTAAGCTCAGTTGTTTCTACAAAGATACAAGTGTTGGCAATGACTTCTAAAAGCCCCATCACCCCACCCGAGTTTCAGCTCTGACAAATCGATTCCTAGGCATAGCCCACAATCAATGGCCAGCACAGTGCAACCTGCTTCTCATTTGTACTGATTTAACTACTTCTCATTTGTAACCCCAGCTTGTCTTGGCCATGAAGCCTGTGCAGTTCCACTGATGAAGCCACATGAGTATTATTGGCTGTGGGAAGCAAATCAGATGCAGATTTCGAGAAGAGACAACCAACACCCCAGACAGTACTGCTAAAAGGCTGCCATTTTAATCTAGCACTTCCCACCCTTTGGAATGAATCCCAAAGCACACTTGCCAATTAGTAAAGTGGCTGAAGCCCATTGAGAGGGTGGGAGATTAGGGGAGGCTCTCAATCACTAAAGAAAACTGACTGGAGACAAAAAGAGGAAGAAAAATAGGAAATAAACAGTTCAACCTCACTCAAGGTTAAAGAAATGCATAATAATAACAACAACAATAAGGAGAATAAAATAAAAATAACAGCTAGCACTTACATGTCACTTTGTTTGCAAAAAGCTTTACATATATCATGTCATTTTATCCTCACAAAAGTCCTCCCTGTGAGGTAGGTGTTATAATGAATTTACACACAGGAAGCAAAAATATCACATGTAATAGATAAATAAATACAAGACAGCTTGAGGAAGGAGAGATCATTAAACAATCAGGAGAATCAAGACATTTCAAGTAGAAGGTAGAGTCAGAGCTGTAGAGCAGCTAAGAACATTTGTAATAATAAAATACTATAAACAAATAAAATATTTGATGGTTGAGAAGTAGTTAAGTAGATGATAATATTTTGCTTAACAATGATCCCTGAGAGGCAGACTAACACTGTATAAAGGTTAAGTCCTGGCTGTGGGACCATAGGCAAGTCATTTAAATTCTCAGTGTCCCAGGCAACTCTCCAAGGTTCTAAGGTGTAGAGTAGGTACCAACCTGCCTTGGTAGAGGGAGTCTCCTCACTGGGAGTTCCCCATATGAATAAAATTACCAGTCTTGTTCAAAATAATAATGATAACGATAACAATAATAACTCACATCTATATAGCACTTTGAGGTTTGCAAAACACTTTACATGTATTATCTAGTTTGATCCTGGTAACAACCTGGTATTATTATTATTATTATCTCTATTTTTTTCCATATGAGGTAACAAATGTGAGAGAGGTCCTATTTGCCCAGGGTCACATAATGAGGAAGTATCAGATAGTTAGATAGACAGAGAGATAAATAGATAGAGAAAGATAGAGCTAAATAAAGATAGAGTTGGAAAAAGATATAGATAAATAAAGAGATAGAAAAAGATAGAAACAAATAGATAAAGATAAAGATAGACATAGAAAAAGATAAAGAGATAGACAAATAGAGATAGAAAAAGATAGATAGATAGATAGATAGATAGATAGATAGATAGATAGATAGATAG
>NW_020954626.1:2488513-2590973 GCF_900497805.2 Vombatus ursinus
TAGATAGATAGATAGATAGATAGATAGATAGATAGATAGATAGATAGGTAGATGATAGATTTAGCATTTACTAAGCACTTACTGTGTGCTAGGCACTATGTCCTAAGCACTGGGAATACAAATACAAGTTTAAAAAAAGACAGTCGCTGCTCTTGAGAAGTTTATAGTCTAGTGGGAAAAGGAAAACAATACATAAAAAGGAGCTGTAAAAGAATAAGGGAGTGGGCTGCTGGGGAGGAAGTAGAAAAGTCTGCAGTCAAGAGTAGAGCCAGGAGTCTGGCAGGATTCAAACCTAGATCTTCCCTCTCAAGTCTGGCACACCACCCACTTCTGCTATGCTGCTTCTCAAAATTCTAGCTGACAATTAATGTTTACAAGGACTTTACATGCATTATCTTATTTTCCCCTCTTATTATATATAGTCTTATTATAACCATCTTATGGATGAGGAAACTAAGGTTTATAGTGTTAAATGATTTGCCTAAGGGTACCTAACTACTAAAAGGCAAAACTCAGAGTCAAACCTCAGAGTCCAAATAAATATGAGAAGTACGCAAAAAAGTTGAAAAGTTCAGTACCAGCAATTTGCAATCTGTGTTCCGAAGGAACCCCAGAGTTCCACAAAGCAGTCCAAGGGATTGCTTGTAGCAAAACATTTGTGAGCAAACGTCCAAACACAAGTGCTTCTTTCCAGCTGCAAGGGTGTATGCATGTATCCATCTATTGTGAATATTCATTGAACTTTGTTTGAAACCCATCCATAACTGAAAAACCGGTTTCTTAATTGATCTAGAGTAAATCACTGACCATTGTAATAATGTGATACATAATTGTGCATCTGTCTCCCCAGAGGGAGAGCACAAAATAATTGGTGACCATTTACAGTCAGTTATGTTTCTTCTCCAAGTATTTTTCAATTTAATTAATCAACAGATATTTAGTAAATACTCACTATATGCAGAACCCTATAGTAGGTATTAAGAGTGATTGAGATGAATCATAGACCCTACCCTCAAGGAACTTACAGTCTGGTAGGGGAATGATACCACACATTTTATCATATGTAATCTTTGTGTCAGAGGCTCTCTCATTACAAGGAGGATACATTTTGAAGGATTTCTCACCTCCCTTGTTCCTACATACTTACATCACTACAATTCCCCAAATTTGCAGATTTTACTATATGATTCCCACAAGTGTATTGCAACCTATTTTTCTTGTAAGCACACATTTCAAAAAATTCGAAGAAGAAAATATTTATTTACAGTTCTAAAAAAGCCAATCAATAAACAAGTATTTATTAAATACCTACCATGTGTCAGGCACTGTGCAAGGCACTGGGGATACAAATAAAATGAATGAAACAGTCTCCACTAATAGGGAAGACAAGGAGGAGGTATGTGAACAATTAAATGTAAAAAAGAATATGCATGAATAAATACAAAGCTGTTCAATAAAAGGTAATTTGAGAGGAAGGGCAGTAGCAGGTCAGGGCAGTTTTCAAGTGGAAGGCAATATTTGATTTATATCTTTAAGGAAGAGAGATATTCTATGAAGTGGAGGTGAGGAGAAAATGCATTCCAGGCATAGAGGACAGCAAATAACAAGGCAAGAGAATGGGAGATGTGTTATGTGTGAGGAACATAGAGATCACTTTGACTGTATTACATAAGTAATGCACAATGAGGCCAGAAAGATAGTTTGGGGCAAGGTAGTGAAAAGCTTTATAAGTTTAACAGGGACATTTACATTTGATTCTAGAGGCAACAGTGTTTGGAGGAGTGACATAATCAGATCTGTGCATAAGGAAAATTACTGGCATTTATGTGAGGATGAACAGAAGGGAGAGAGACTTGAGGCAGAGAAACCAGTTAGGAGGCTGGTACAACAATTTAGGCAAGAGATAATGATGGCCTGAAAGGTGATAGCTGTGTGAGTAAAGAAGGGTTCGGGTGCAAAAGCTGTTGTGAAAATAAAATGGCAAGATTTGGCAAATGATTGGATATGTGGGGTAAGGAAGAGTGAAGAGTTGAGGATATCACTAAGGTTATGATCCTGAGAGAGAATGGAAAGAATGGTGATACCTTTGACAGAAATATAAAAGTTCAAAAGAGGTTGGGTTTGGAGGGGAAATTCAACATGTTGAATTTGAGATACATTCATGGGATATCCATTTCAAAACATCTTGGTGATGTGGGACTGAAACTAAGGAGGGATTGGAGCAAGACACATAAATCTGGGAGTCATCAGCATGTTGTTCAGTAGTTTCCAACTCTTCATGAACCTGTGTAGCACTCCAGCACTGTCCATGAGGTTTTCTTGGCAAAGATACTGGTGTGGTTTGCCATTTCCTTCTCCAGTGGATTAAAGCAAATAAAGGGTAAATGAGTCACCCAGGGTCACACAGTTACTGTCTCAGGCTGGATTTGAACTTGGGTCTTCCTGACTCTTCCCTGTGCTGTATGCATTGAGCCACCTTGCTGCCTCCAAAAAAAAAAAAAGTTGTTTGTTGTTGTTGAGTCATTCAATTATGTCTGACTCTTCATGACCCCATAAACCATACTATCCATAGGATTTTCTTGCCAAAGATACTGGAGTGGTTGTCCATTTTCTTCTCCAGTGGCATAGAGATGATAATTAACCCTTGGAAGCTGATGAAGTCAATTTGTAGCACTCTTATCAGAGCTTATGGAAAATAGAGTCACCCCCTATGCAGCAGCCCTCCACAGAGCCCTCTATAACCTCAGACGTTGAGGTAGGCATTGTATCTCATTGCTTCTTAAACCTTAGTGCTTACTGCAGCTCTCCTCAACTCCTAGCAGATGACCGTTGTTTTTGCTCCTCCTCATTTTCCATAGCTCCTGGCTCCTGGTGTGGAATGCTACTGTTACTGTTCTCTAGCTGTCTAGTGAATCGCATTTCTCTGCCAACAACTTTCTACAACTCCCTCCAGATATTACCAATCATATTTAAGGTATTTTTAAGGGGATCTCTCTGTTGGAGAAAGGAGAGGAGAGGGAAAGGAAAGCATTTCAGCATGACAAATAAAGCTTTTAACACCAAAGCCAAATCAGGAGTTTGCCGCTATGAAGACTCTTCTGAATGTAGCTTGGCGTTGACATGGTTACACTTTTCTCAAAATTCACCAGCCACCAATATTTTAGAAGTGGAGGCACTCCATTCTGAAAGAATTCAGGTTAAGGAAAGTGTCAAGAAGGTGAGAGTTGTGTTCTATCTTCTTGTTGATGCCATGTAGACCTGACAGAGTAAAACATTTGTGCTCTTCTAGTCAGAGGAATTCTGGGGTCATGAACTAATTGTTTAATTTCCAATTGAAAATTTACACCTTGGAAATTGGCAGATACTATAAATCAGGGCTCGATTTATTGTTTTGTTGATTGTTTTGACTTAAGAAAGCAATGGAGAAAATGTTTAATAATGTAGATTAAATTTAAAAGTATGTTCCGCATACATTTTTTTTCTGGAGAGCTAGTTGCTAAACATTTGCCAGCACACCACTGCCCCAAGCCTGATTGCAGCTATGGTTTGAATACTAGTTGGGCTGTGACCATGCAAGCAGACTAGAAATGGTCTGAGTGATGATTAGTGAGAACTTCCCACCTCCCTTCCTGTCCTGCCTCTGAGTCAGGGAAAGACATGACTCTGGTAACCACTCCAAGATTCCTTTGTTCTCCTCTCCATGAAGAGGAAAGAGACTGAACTGGGCAAAGCCACTTGTTAAGGAAGATTTTTCCCTTTACCTGAAATAGCAATTTGATTCTTTGCAACTTTTATTCATTGTTCCTAGTTCTATCTTCAGGGGCCAAGTAGGACAAATCTAATACCCATTTCATACCAAAAACACTTTAAATGCTTGAAGGCAGCTGTCATGGTTGTTTTTAACCTCTTCTCCAGGCTAAATTGCTTGAGCTACTTCAACTATTCTTCATATAGTGTGATCTAGAGCCTTTTATCATCCTAGTTGATCTTATCTTGATAATTATCAGCATCCATCCAGGTAGTGCCCAGGACCAGCCAACATGGTAGCAAAGGAGGACGCAGTGCAACCCAGCTCTCATGACAAATACTCCAACAAAGAACTCAGACAAGTGCTAGACCACTTTGTGATTTGGAAATCTGAGGAGAAACCACAGTGGGTCATCTTTCCAGTCCAAGATCACAAATTTGATCCACAAGCAAGTGACCACAGCAGGATCTGTGGATCAAGGGTAGAGTGGATTCTCAGAGCCAGAGTCCAGAATCAGAACAGGCCACGGCATAGAGAGGGAATTAGAATCTTAGAATCAGCACCCTGGGCACAATGGGGTGCAGGGCTGTGCCTTTAATCCTGAAGAGGGGAACTTGGACTTAGTCCTAAGACAAATAGGGCCACAACATTGTCACATCAAAATACCAGATAAGAAAGACCAGCTTCACAGAAAGCTAGTATATTGTACACAAGAAGTACACAGAACTAAGCCCTATCACAAAAGTCCCAGTCTAGGAAGGGTGGCTGGAAGAATAAGTAATGATAAAAAAGAAAAAGAATTATTATGGTGCCAGGGATGTTCAAGAAACAAAACCAGAAGAGGAGAATAATTCCAAAATATCTCCAAGCATAGCCTTAAAGAAAAACACACCTGAGCCACAAGCTAAATAAAAATTCCTAGAAAAAAATGAAGCAAGAGTTTTAAAAAGAATTTAAAATTATGTTATAAATGGAATGAGAGTACTGGAAGAAAAATTGTAAAAGAAATAAAAATATCAAGGATAGAAGTGGAAAGAGAATTAATGACTTAGGACAAGAGTTACAAAACCTTACT
Source organism: Vombatus ursinus (assembly GCF_900497805.2). NCBI lineage: Eukaryota > Metazoa > Chordata > Mammalia > Diprotodontia > Vombatidae > Vombatus > Vombatus ursinus. The sequence continues at coordinate 2,493,337 of NW_020954626.1, forward strand.
CAAGTAACAACTTCCCTAAAAATTGGAATGGATTGAAGAGAAGTTAATGACTTTATGAGACAATGGGAAATAATAAAGCAAAGTCAAAATAATTTTAAAAAATGGAAAACCTAAAGTATTTCATATAGATAACTGACCTGAAAAACAGATCACAGAGAGATAGCTTAACAATCATTGAAATCACTGGGATAAAGTGTTATGGAGGCCTGGAACTGAGGAAGATAAGGACAAAGCTGTTCTATCAAAGTCTAAGGTTCCGTGGGTGGAACTCATTCTCAGGTGAAGAGGGAAAGGAAATGATGGCCAGAATGGAGTAGAGTGGAGGTGGGATAGCTAGAATTGTTCAAGAGGAAGGACAGAGGAAAACCAAGAGCATCTCAGAAACCCAGAGAAGAGAGTATCCAGCAGGAGACGGTGGTTATCAGTGTCAAATGTTACAGAGAGGCCAAGTAAGGAAAGGACTGAAAAAAAAAAAACAATCAGATTCGGCAATTAAGAGAGCACTGCTAACTATGGAGGAGGCTATTTCACTTGAGTACCTGAGGATAGAAGCCAGATTACAAAGGATTAGCAGGTAGAATTCCAAGTATTTTATGTGTATTTTATATATACATATAAATACTATGTATATGTATATATACTATCTATACAGTTGAATGGAATTTTTTTCTATCTCTTGCTGCTGGACTTTGTTGTTAATATATAGAAATGCTGATGATATATGTGGTTTATGTTATATCTTGCAACTTTGCTGAAGTTGATAATTATTTCAACTAGTTTTCTAGTTGATTCTCCAGTGTTCTCTGAGTATATCATCATATCATCTGCAAAGAATGAAAGTTTTGTTTCCTCATTGTCTATTCTAATTCCTTCAATTTCTTTTTCTTGTCTTATTGCTGTAGGTAGCATTTCTAGAACAATACTGAATGATAATGAACATCCTTGCTTCACCCCTGACCTTACTGGAAAGGTTTCTAGCTTATTTCCATTACACATAATACTTGCTGATGATTTTAGATACACATTACTTATCATTATAAGGAAAGTCCCATTTTTTCCTATACTTTCCAATGTTTTAAATAGGAATGAGTATTGTATTTTGTCAAAAGTATCTATTGAGATAATCATATGATTTTTGTTGGTTTTGTTATTGATATAGTCAGCCTTGCATTCCTGGTATAAATCCCACCTGCTCGTAGTGTATGATCTTTGTGATATATTGTAATCTTCTTACTAGTAATTTATTTAAAATTTTGCATCAATATTCATTAGGTAAATTGGTCTATAGTTTTCTTTCTCTATTTTAGCTCTCTCTGGTTTAGGTATCAGCACCATATTTGTGTTATAAAAGGAATTTGGCAGGTCCCTTTCTTTGCCTATTTTTCCAAATTGCTTATATGGAATTGGAATTAATTGTTCTTTAAATGTTTGATGGAATTCATTTCTGAATCCATCTGGTCCTGGTGGTTTTTTCCTTAAGGAATTAATTTATGACTTGTTTAATTTCTTTTCTAAAATGGGGTTATTTAAGTATTCTGTTTTCCTCTTCTGTTAATCTGGGCAGTTTATATATTTTATAAATATTTATCCAGTTTGTTTAGATTGTCATATTTATTGACATGTAATTAAGCAAAATAATTCATAATAACATTTTAATTTCATTTCATTGGTGATGAATTCACCTTTTCATTTTTTTATACTGGTTATTTGGGTTTTTTTATTGAATTAATCAATGGCTTATCTATTTTATTGTTTTTTTCATAAAACTAGCTTCTAGTTTTATTTGTTAGTTAAATGGCTTTCTTACTTTCAGTTTTATTAATCTGTCCTTTGATTTTCAGGATTTATAATTTGGTGCTTAATTGGAGATTTTTAATTTGTTCTTTTTCTAGATTTTTTAGTTGCATGCCCAAGTCATTGATCTGTTCTTTCTCTATTTTATTGATATTAATACCCTGATAAGACAGACCTTTCCTGCTGATCTCCTAAGTTGTCTTGGGATGGAAAATTATCTCATCCAACCTTTTGTTAGTTCTGCTGGTCTAAAACTCAATTTGAGTTGTTTGGAGGGAAATTTGGATGATTTCAACTGAGTACTTCCCTACTAAGGCATCTTGCTCTGCCTTCCCACCCCAACACCATTTTTAATCATTTCAAAACTTTGTGGACTAAAAAAAATGGAGTTGTCAATAGTAGAAAAAGGGAAATAAGGGGGAACTTATTTGAAGCAGAGTAAATGATGAGTTTGGTTTTGGATATATTTCAGGTGATGATGGGCCCTTCAAGTGGAGACCTCTGGTAGCCAGTTAGAAATGTAGGTCTGGGGCTCAAGAGTGAGATAAGGAATAGAGAAACAGATTTGAGACTCATCTGTAGGGATAATATAATTAAAAGTGTTTATTAAATAATTACTAAGTAAAGAGCACTGTGCTAGTTCTTTTAGGCATTAGTGGATAATCTCCCTTTTCCACTACTTCTAAGTCTATAGTACTTGGATCTTGGATTCAATATGCACGTACATTGGCTCAGCCCCCATCCCACCTATTGCTTCCTCTTCCTTGATACATATATTTTAACAGTTTCTTAAAATTCGTATCATAGTGAATAAAAACCATTTAACTGAATTATGGGAAGCATGATAATATCAAGTAGCAGACATAGATAGTGTAAAATGTAGCAGATGTCATCACTTTTTGAAGTCAAGGTTTAGTAACCCAGACTAGCATCTGATGTCTCTCCAAATTCTTAATTCCTCAATCCCTAGACTGTAGTCTTATTTTTCCACACTCTTTGTTTTATTTCCATAACATGGGAGGAAAAATTAGGCAGTTACTCAGAGGAAAGACTTAGGTAGCTGACAGTGATTACTGATTAGATTACTGGGAGTCTCAGACAATCCCAAGACGTTGTCTGCTCTTTGTATTCCCTACACTACTAACTTGACTTGACAAGATGAAAATGAAGCTCCCCCAGGCTATTTCAGAATCTCATAGGTGTAGGAGCAAGAACACTTTTTTTTTTCATTTTGACTAGAAAAGACACAGCTGACCAAGCACCCTGCTCACAGCAGCCAGTTTCTCTGTCTCTGTCTGTCTGTCTGTCTGTCTCTCTCTCTCTCCCCTTAGTTGGCTAACCAACATGGCACCTATGTTATAAGTATTTCAGGAAGAAGGATAATACCACATCAGAAGTGCCCCACCAGTAACAGTCATTGGGAAAATTCACCCGGATAAATTCAGGGCTACATCCAATCAGGCCCATCTTACATAGGTAAAATCCTATTAATCTCTCAAAGGAACTTATTATCTAGTAGGGAGATCACAAAAATGTAAGAATTAGCAAATCAACTGTCATGTGCTAGTTGAAATCTTGAGAGAAGATTGCCAAAGAGAGCACAGAGAGGGTGTGGTGAGGAAAATAGAGTTAGGATAATAGTTCAATAGAATAATAGAATAATAGTGGTAGCAGGGTCCAGAAAGTGTCTTCTTTTGCTCGGGCTTACACCTGAGTTGGGTCAGTTAAATTGTTTCATTCTCAGCCATTGTAGCAACTGAGGAAACCATGCATCCAAATTGGCAAGTTGTTGGTATTAAATAGTTTTAGTGGAAACAAACAGATTTTAAGAATCTACTTTTCTAACTCTTCCACTGATTTTGCAACCATAATCTGCCTGCAATAAAATAAATTATTAATATTATCGAATTAGAGAACTTTAGCCATAGGAAGAACTTTCATGGTCATCCAGTCCAACTCCCCATTCTATTTCAGGATTCCTGAATATGGTACTTCATTAGAGCACAAAATTGAGAGAGAACCTACATTATATTCACTGGGAAAAAATATAACTATAGTAATAGTCTGCCCATTTCTCCACCTCATGGGACAGAGAATAGACTTACGGAAACCTTTAAAGGGATGCCTCCAGAGCTCTAACTAGGGCAGAATAACTGTTTTGTCCCAAGACACCAATACTTAGAAGGAGCCAATAGTATTTACATTCCTTCAGCAAGCACATTGAAACAAATAAACTTTGCACCTTGTCAACAAGAATAGTGAGCTATCAGAAGGTATGCTTCTTTCTTTACCCTTGCAACCATACCCACTCTCATCTAACTTCCCCCACATCCCAGCAGCCTTCACAGCTGCAGCTTTGTTATATTCTGGGAACTGTACGCATGGGGCATTGTGCCCTCCTATTACCTCTCCTCTAGTGAATTTATCTTTAAAAGTTAGTTCTAGAGTATGTTTCATGCTTGCTCGCCCTAGATGTATTTTAGGAAGCTAGCTTTGGGCACCAAAATGGTCAGTTACAACACTAAAGTCTCCCACAAATTTACTTAAATTCCTCCTGGGACAAAGGAGCTCTTTACAAACTTCACCCTTCTACATTTGAAATTGGGGTTGTCCTAAAGGACAGAGGAATGGTCCCCAAGGACCAGCTGCTCAGTGCAGAGAGAAACCCAAAGAGAAGTGCTAGAGTTAGTAACTCCAAAGACTGCTGCTTTGGTTAGAGAAATCCTGGCCCTCCTCTCACCCCTTCTCCCCCACCCCAGTCTGGGTGTAGGCTGGGCTCCAGGACAGAAAATGGAAGGAGATAAGAACATTCTTCTCCCTTTTGCACAAGGAGAGTAAGTATCTAAGTTCAGTGTCTGGGCTCCTTTTTGCAACATCACAAACATACATTTTATATATGAACATAAACTATTTTAAACATGAACATTAGCGACCCTGGAACAAAAGCCCTTTTTAGCAAGACAGTTAATGGCAGAATAGAAGAGATTAAATCGTGCAAAAACTCTTGTTTTTAAATAAAATTATATTTAGTCAAAAGCTACTTGTGTGGGATATGTCTTCAAATCAAATATTGTTGCCATTTGCCAGAGAAAATGTACTTTAATTCCTTCATGCCAAAGAATTTCCGGAACTTTGTATAATGAAACTAGAATAATTGAGCCACTTGTTCATTACAAAGCTCTCTAGTTGAATACTAAAAATTCTTCAGGGCCTGAGTAGGCATAGAGTGAATTAACAACATTCTATTTGATAAGAACCCTTAATATTGAGACAGGTCACAAATAATTTACAATAGACTTTTTGTAAAGAGATACTTAATGTTTTTTTTTCCTCTAGTAGAGAAGGATGATACTTGATTCCTTATTTGATAGAGCTATTACAAAGTTAACTGAATCTTTCTTTTAGTCTAGTCTTTTCCCCTTCAACTCAAATCAATTCTTTCTCCGAGACAAGTCAAAATCAGAAGAGTTCAAGGCTTTCTGAAAAATACCAGACAATGGGATCAAAAGTGGTAAAGTCCCTAACAATTCTGGTTATTATGAAACATTCAAATGTTTGCCATTATGTAGGCATGACATTCCAATTTAGAATTGATTTTTTTTGGTGTGATTTGAACCAGCTTTTTTACATAATATAGATGCAACCTGAAGCCATGTGGTGGAATCTTGCATCAGTAAAACCTCAGAAATAGTTGAATAGCACCTAAAAATATAAATTACTCAGATTATTGGGGTGAGGAAATTTTCTGAGGCTTAGAACTCCACAAAAAGGGTGAATTTGTATGCTATGCCATTTTGTGCACATATGTTTAGCATTGATATTACTTCATTGTCTATGGTTATTTTAAGCAAAATGTAGTTTCTCTGCTTATCCCTTTTAATGAGGTCTATTTTTGCTTTTGCTTTGTCTAAGATCATAGTTGCTACCCCTGTGTTTTTTTAACCTCAACTGAAGCAGAATAGATTCTGCTCCAGCCCCTCGCCCCACGCCATGCCCCCCTCTGCCCCTCCCCCTTACCTTAACTGTGCATATCTCTGTCTTTCAAGTATGTTTCTTGTAAACAACATATTGTTGGATTCTGATTTCTAATCCATTCTGCTATCCACTTCTGTTTTATGGGTGAACTGATCCCATTCACATTCACAGTTATGATTACTAACTGTGCATTTTCCTCCATCCTATTTTCTTTTATTTATCCTTCTCTCCTTTTTTATCCTGTCCCTCCTCTAAAGTCTGTTTTGTTTCTGATCACTGCCTTCTTTTATCTATCCTCCCTTTTATCACCTTCCTCCTTTTATCTTATCCCCTTCCCCTCCTACTTTCCTATTGAGCAAGAAAGATTTCTATTACCAATTGAGTATGCATATATATTTTCCCTGTTTGAACCTATCTAGAAATGAGTAAGGTTGAAGTATTGCATATCCCCCATCATTTTCCCCTCCACCATAAAAGCTTTTCCTTTACATCTTTTATATATGAGATAATTTTCCCCGTTCTTCTCCTCACTTCCCCCTTCTACCAGGGCATCCCTCTTTCTCACCTATCCATTTTTTTACAACATCCCAACATAATCAACCCCTTTCCACATCCTCTTTCTATGCAGAATCCCAACTGTCACAATAATTACAAAATTTTTAGATATATATTCTTCCCACATAGAAAGATAAACACTTAACCTTATTGAGTCTCTTATTATTTCTCTTTCATAGTTACCTTTTTATGCTTCTCTTGAGTCTTGTATTTTAAAGTCAAATTTTCTATTCAGCTTTGAGCTTTTCATTAGGAATGCTTGAGAGTACTCTATTTCATTAAATATCCATTTTTCCCCTTTGAAAGATTGCAGTCAGTTTTGCTGGGTAGGTTACTCTTGGTTGTAATCCTAGCTCTTATATCTTCAAAATATCATATTCCAAACCCTTTGATCCTTTAACATGGTAGCTGCTAAGTCTTGTGTGATCCTGACTGTGGTTCCACAGTATTTGAATGGTTTCTTTCTGGACACTTGAGTTATTTTCTCTTTGACCTGGGAGCTCTGAAATTTGGCTATAATGTTTCTGAAAATTTTCATTTGGGGTTCTCTTTCAAGAGGTCATCAGTGAATTCTTTCCATTTCTATTTTACCCTCTGGTTCTAGGATATCAGAGAAGTTTTCATTAATAATTTCTTGAAATATGATGTCTAGGAACTTTCTTTGATGATGGCTTTCAGGTTGTCCAATACTTCTTAAATTATCTCTCCTCAATCAATTTTTCAGGTGAGTTGTTTTTCACATTTCCTTCTATTTTTTTATTCTTTCCATGTAAAGTCTCAAGTTATCTTTCCATAATAAAAGTGGGGCATGGCAGAAATTCACTGCTTGATCTATTCTATTGTTTCTTGATGTCTCATGAAGATTCTAACTTCCATTTTCCCAATTATGATTTTTAAGTAATTATTTTCTTCAGTGAGCTTTTGTGCATTCTGTTCCATTTGGCCAATTCTGCTTTTTAAGAAGTTATTTTCTTCAGTATTTTCGTGTCTGTTTTACCTAGCTATTAACTGTCTTTTCATAATTTTCTTCTTTTGTTCTCATTTGTTTACCTAATTTTTTCTCTACTACTGTTATTTGATTTTGAAACTCATTTTTTAGCTCTTCCAGGAATTCTTGTTGGGCACTGTTCAAGTCACATTTTTCTTTGAAGCTTTACTTGCAGCTGTTTTGACTTGTCTTCTAAGTTTATATCTTGATCTTTCCTGTCACAGTAGTATCTTTTTATAGTCATATTATTTTGCTGTTGTTGTTTGATCATTTGCCCACCCTATTTCTTGATCTTGAACTTTATGTTAAAGTTGGTTTCTGCTCCCAGTATGGGGATCAGTATGTGTGTAGGGTACATCTCAAGTTTCGGGCTTTTCACACTGACATATTGAGAGCTAGTTCTAGGGGTTTGGAAGTTTTTGGTGTTTCCAAGGTGGTGTGATCTAGGGAGAGGTGTGGTCACTGCTTTCCTGGTCCACACTCTGGTCCTTGTGGAGGAAGGGCCCCTACTCCCTTGGAACAGGAGGTGATACTGTTTCTTAAAGTCCCTGATCTCTTGTGACCAAAAGCGATCCTGCTCTTGCTCCCACTTGACCGAAAGTGTTCCTCTTTGCTCTTGAATGATGATCCAGAAGTGGATACAAGTAACGATATTGCCAAATGATATCTGGTGCTGTGTCTAGTGCTAGAACAGGGGTTCCCTATAATCTCTCTCTGACCAGTTACCAGGTTTTCTGACCATCTCTGGCTTGAGTGCTCCCAAAATCCACTGGTGTTTCATCCACATGGACTCAGGCTAACCTCCATTCTTGTGTCATAGATCTCTCTTTCTAACCTCCTAGGATATCGTGGGCTGGAAGAAAGTCTCACCCTGACCTTATGTTGGCTCTGCCACTCCAGAATTTGGTTTAAGGTCTTTTAAAATTGTTTGGAGGCTAGTGTTGGCAGAGATCAGCTAAGTGCTTTCTCTACTCTGCTGTCCTGGCCCCTCCCCTAGAAGTCTCAAGTTATCTTTCCAGAATAGAAGTGGGGCATGGCAGAAATTCACTGCTTGATCTATTCAATTTAACTTTAAGAAAGTCTTTGTGCACATCCAAATTTAAACAGCATTATTTGCTTATTACAGAACTTGGCTTGAATGATTGATTAATGGAAAAGGCTATCACCAGATCTTTGACAAGCCATTGGCTTCAGTCTCCACTGGTTATTTGACATACATTTATCTAATCAACTGTGAACAGATGCAATATGTTAAACCAATGTATAGGTGGCCCCATCTATGTTATGGAAATAACATATTTATCTGACTGGTATTTTCCTGGGCCAAAGAATCCCTGACATAAGTATGCATCTTGTTATTCAGAGTGTATCTTGTTGTTCAGACTGCAATACCCCCCGTCTTTTTAGGGCCAGTGCTCTCCACATTTGGAATCTTTGTTGGATTGAGCTCTCCAAAAAATGAAAAAAAAAAACAAGAAAAAGAGAGGAGGAGGAAGAAGAATAGGAAAAGGAGGAGGAGGAGGAGGAGGAGAAAGAGAGAGAGAGAAACAGATTTTTAGCATAGTACATGACACATAGTGAGCACTTAATAAATACTTACTGATTGATTTAATGGGATCTAGCAAATACATAGGTTATCACATGAATTCTCAGCACAGAAAAAAACATACAAATGCACCAAAATGACTTTGAAGTATACAATATAATACTTAACACTAGCCCTAAATCATAAGCCTGAATTAAACTATGGGATCCTCCCAGAGAAAATGCTCCCAAAGCTCCTCTAGAAATTTCTAGAGACTCCAAAGAGTAACTAATTACTTGAGCCTTTGGGGAATTAATAACTTTGCAAATACTCCCAGACATATGGTATTGCAGTGCTTAAAGGACTTTGAATTTTATTATGACATGGTAAACCCTATGATTAATGTGTCTATTAAAAAAGAGAGATAGAGATTCTGGCTGGCTATATCTTGGCTTTGATGCTAGAGATGGCATTATGTAACTTCAGTGAGAGATAGGCAAGGATGAATCCCTCTCATATCATTATGATCTTGCAGCTAATTCATTGGGACAGCAACTAGGAGAGCTTGTTGATCTATTCCTGGCTACCTTTGCCCTGGCTACCTTTGCCCTCATCTGTTCTTTCCTGGTCTTAGGCAAATGAAAATCCTGACATGGATATCTCTAGTATTAGAGGCAACCTTGTGAGTTCAGCTGGTCCAAAGGACCTGGATCCCATGGGGAGCTGGCTGGTAGGAGTGGACTCGTACATCAGTGAGGTTGGCCACTGACAAGAGAATGGGCCCAAGCCTAGCCATTCAATCAGCAAAGTTATAAGGACAGTACCATACTGAGGTGACATGCAAAATGCCCATGTGGCAGTACAGCAAACTACTTCATGTTCTGATGAGTTTTAACAATCAACTTCCAAGCAGATTGTAACAGCACTTATAAGTTGTTACTGAATTCTGTTAGTACGTGCTTGTAAGTGTTCTATGTTTATCATTCCTTTTGTATGTAGGAATAAATTACCTGTCCCACATCTAATTCATATTGTACATTGAGTACCTTTTTACTCTCTTCTTTTGGGAAGGCCCTAGACATGATCTATAACTTAAACTTGAAGCAGTTTTTCCCTAGTTACACTAATGTAGGGGACTTACAAACTGTGGAATGTGAGGGAAAAAAAACTTCATCAAAATAGAACCCAGTCAGACCACATATCTTGGTACAAAATGGGGAGTGGACCAGTACCCTAGATCCTGTGGGTTCAGTAGCAGTTCCTCAAGGTTAGATAAACATGTATAGAATGTATACACAATAATTACAAGGTAGTTTCAAGAGTACATTAGCAGCTTCATTTGGGGGGAAGTTGATCCCATTAGAAATCAGGATGTCATCTTTCCACTCCATCAGATAGGGTTCTTTGTGTTCGTCTGTATTTCTGGTTATTATACACTGTCCACCTCTCAAATTTCAAATACCCAGAGGGTACTCTGGTGTCAGGTATAATTATAATATTGCCAAGGATCCTTGAATAGACAGGCTCCTGACACCATAGTGTAGGGATGACAGGCACTTATTTATCCCTAGGAACTCTTAGCAGGTCTAACAAGTACTTCAAAGAATGGGAATGTGCTTCCCATGCATTCCACAAGGGTCCTAGGGAGGAGTTGGGAGAGAGGATCCCAAATTATGTCTGTAAGCAGTCAAAGCACTAACCTTTGGGGTAACCAGAAATACATCACAGGGACTTTGGAGGTATTCTAAGGGTCTCTGAATGAGCCAAAATATTTGATCACTTCAATTCCACAAGTAGGTCAAATTAGTTTGGGATGAGATACAAGCAGGAATGACTTAATAATATGTGGCAACGGAATGGAAAATATAGGATGTGGACAGACCCTAAGGGTTTTAGTAGGTTGCTGGTCAAGACTTCACATTCCATATGGCAGGTAGAGGAGATAGGTTAATGGCATGGGGCTCTGAATTAAATAAATCATAATAGGCCAGTTCAGATGGTCAGAGGAAAAACATTCAGCCAGTTTGATCAACACAAATGACTAAGAGCTAAAATCAAATGCTGAATGGGGTTTTGTGGTTGCATCTCAAACCATTCATTTTACTCTTGAGACTTCTCATTTCATTCCATGTCAACACAGCTCCAATCTTTTTTTTCAGTCCATGAAAAAGTAAGCCACAAAACTATCCTTGAACCTGCTTTGAGACTATCTGACTACACAGACCTCCTGAATTGAAGCAAATATAAGTTGTGGCACTTTTTTCCCCAAATAAGCTGACTTAAGTAAAACCTGAGTTTAGGCTATAATTTGTGTTATTTTCACTGAATACCCAAATATTATTTTTCCTTTAAAAAAATACCTTATTTTAAAAGTGTGGTCTTGTAGTTAGGAACAGCCTATAATCAGGTGAACGTGCTAGGTATTTAAAGTAATGGTGTCTGCTTAGAGTTGTGACCTGTTCATCTCCCTTACACAGAGGATTCAATTCCCCTTAGCTCTAGTTTAGGGATTAAATCTGAAGTTGTAATTGCTTTTTTTTTTTTTTTGTCTAGCATCATGTAGGCTAAAGGCCCTTAACAGTCAGCAACATATCTTAAGCATAGACAAAATAAGTATTTGCCTAATCCACGACCTTGGGTTATATAGAGATTCAGAAGACTCATATTGAAAGCATTTTGTAGTGTCTCTTCATCTACCCTAGGGTCTCTCCACCCTTTCTGGTGCCTTCTTTCTGAAATTATCTTCCATTTACCTTTTATGTCTTGTATATATCTAGTTATTTACATTATTATCTCCCCATTAAAATGTGAGCTCCTTAAGGGAAGGGTTAATGTTTTTGCCTTTTTTTGTATCCCCAGTGCTTAGCATGGTGCCTGGCACATAGTTGTTGTTTGTCCTTTGTTTTCAAAGTGCGCCAATAACATCACAGAGTGATGTATTGACTTATGCGTGAATTGGATTTAAGTGAGGCAGAGCCTCATAAAGTCATCAGCCTCACTCCCCTTTCCAGAGTCACTGAAAGCCAGTGGCAAGAGAAAAATCAGAATGACTGGTGATGGCCTGGGATGCAGTGGGTAACCTTGACATCTTTGTTATCTGACCAAGCTCTAAGCACTCCACAGTGCCAGCTTCAGCTGCCTTCATGGCCATTGGAACAAATTATTTTTATCTGCCCATTCTGCCAGGGGAAGTCTTCACATACTTAGGGTTGACAACCCCATAATTCACTATCTGGTGCATTGCCCTTTGGTTACCCTCAACCTGGTTTAGCCTGACTGTTTACCAGGCTGTGTCCACTGCACATGCTACACTTTCTTGGAGCCCCAGGTAAGAACTGAGTGTCAGGCGGGCACCAAAAGTGGATAAGCAGCCCTGAAAAGGACTTGGCAAGCCTTCCTTCAGAGGTGCTAGTCCTCCTTAAATACTCATACATCCCCTGGCACATAGTAAGCACTTTGTAAATACTTGTTGACTGATTAGTGGAATATGCAGAGAGGTCCAGAAGAAACATTGTTAAGTTGGGGAAGAAAAAGTAAATACAAAGCAGGAGAAGGGTATTTTTTCCTATTGAATGGTATTACTCCTATATCTGGGGCTGGTTGATAACTTCAGCTAGTTTTCTAGTACATCAGGATGAGGGGAAAATATGAACTAGAATACATCCTTTACTGAATTATTTATTTCACCCGTGGAGTCAAGATAATTCATGCAAGTTATTCCTTCCTTGTTCATTTATACAAAACTTCTAAATGGCTTATTTATGAAATACCGCATGGCCATTTGTCCAGGAAAGTGACTTTTCATTGACCCAAATGTTGCTTAAGAGCCAATGATTGTTGGCCCACTTGAACTGTTGCTGGGCTGAGCCAGCAAGACTTAGCGCAGGAATAGGGAGAGAGGAGTAAAGAGAAGTGGTAAATAGCCAGCTCAGGGTTGGGTAGCTGGGGCTTCCCAGCTAGAACAACAGTAAATCCCTGGTCACAAAGAAGATATTTTTCTGTGGTAGTTGGCAGGAAGTGCTGAGGTGGAGGCCGCTGTGGTCAGAACCCACATGAGCCAGCTCTGCAGGTTTCCCAGAGCCAGCAAAGGCATTTTCTGACTGTGTCCATCCTCTGCTGTGGAGGGATCATTAGAAAGATCCAGAAGATTGCTGCCAACCAAGACCACCCTTCCTCCCTTCTCCCCACACATTCCCCTCCATTATTAGACCCACTGTTCTTGGTGGCTTCTCTTTGTCTGACCAAAGACAAGACTTCCTGCCAATACAATGGCGCCTTCAGTACCCTGAACTTACATAACTTTTTCTGGTAAACAGATAAACAGACACCCCCCTGCAAAGACAAAGACAATTCATTCACATAAGCCACTACCCAGCTGACAGATGTTTCAGCCTTCATATGCTACAGGCTGAGTGGGTATACCAGTGACCTAAAGGTGAAAGGCTCTGTAACCCATCATCATCCTCCAGCTGGCCAATCTCTCTCCAGTGTCATCCAAGAATTTTGACATTTTGCCTTTCCTCCCTACTCCTGCCTCCACAGTACTTAGCTGCTCTTCGGACCAATATTTCCCCAAAGCCTCCCTTTATGTTTTGGCCACAAACTTGAAAATCCAGGGCATGTAGCTACAGCTGTTTTGTAGCAGCTGCTAAATTATAACAGATTCAAACATCTGGGAACCCAAGTGTACACTTTCAAAGAAAATATCCGTAAGAGACCTTTTCATATGTCTTGAACTTCAATGATAAATTCCTTTTGGCAACTTCAGAATTCAGAAGCCAAGTGTAAGCCTCATAATTTAGCTAGAGACTTGAAACCATGCCAGATGAAGATTAAAACTTAAGAGGAAGTGACTGCTGTCTTCAAATGTCTGGAGTTGTCATTCCAAAGAAGGTTAGATTTATTCTGCTTGGCTCCTAAGGGGAGGACCAGGATCAATGAGTGGAAATTACGGAGACAGATCTTGGCTCAATATGAGAAAAAGGTCCTTAACAATTGAAACTGCCCAGAATTGGAATGTAATACCATGGGAGGTAGTAAGTTTCATGTTCCTAGAGAGTCTGCCTCTCCTTAGGGATGTCATAGAATGGATTGATACATTAGGCAGGAAGTCGGACAAGATGACCTCTGAGGTCTCCTTCAACTATAAGATTTTGTGATTCTATATGTTCAAATACTCAGTCGTTTCTCCACTGGGTATGGGTAAGATGTGCCTGGAAATTCTCAATAATGATTTTAAGTAGATTACCACTAGGGAATAGTAATAAGAAAAGATATCTTCATGAAGATGAGAGAGAGGGTACTCCAGGGAGTTAGCTCCTGGAGGAGACATGAGGAAATGGGATCAAGGCCATAAGTAGAGGGGTTGGCCTTGGTAAAAAGAATGGTCACTTCTTTATCTAGTATAGGGTTTCTTAATGTGGGGTGCATGACTTAAAAAGTGTTTTTTTTTTAATCACTTCATTTCAACATAATTAGTTTCCTTGGTCATCCTATGTATTTTATTTTATTCATTTAAAAACAGTATTCTGAGAAAGGGGGCCACAAACTTCATCACATTGCCAGATGAGTCCATGAGCACAAAAAATTGTTAAGATGTTTTGACATAGAGCAAAGAAGGAGAAGATGGGGGATGATTAGAGAGAATTCTTTTTCAGGCACCAATTGTAATAGATGGACACTGAGATCCATTCCAACTCTGAAATTCTGTGCTTCTGGAACCTCAACATTTTATTCACTTCTAGTGATTTTGAAGCCCCCAAAAAAATTACTCTGTGCTCATCTCAGCAGCACAAACATTAAAAATAATTTCCTTTTGAGCACTTCAGTATACACTATGCTTACCCCATAAATAATAATTGGCAAAATAACAATTTAATATTAATTATAACATTTAATATTAAAATCTTACAATGTGTCAGGCATCTGACTGTGGTTGTATTTTTAAAAATTAGGTATATCATTATAGGGAACTTCTGGTGAGAAACTTCCTCTCCTTCTGTCATTTATAGTCTTAGAGGGCTACCTGAAGTATTGAGAGGTTTGATGACTTGACCAGGGTCATATAGCTAGTATGTGTCAGGAGCGGGAATTGAACACAGGTCTTCTTTAATCCAAGACCAACTCTCTATTCACTCTGCCATGCTGCTTCTCTTATGAGAGATAATAACTGACTAAATTGAAGTGAGCCTTGTTCTTTGGGAAAAGTTTATCATTCAGTGAAAATATTAACCATGGGACTCTTGCTTGGAAAAAATAAATGGACAATTTGCATAGACTATGAAGCTCAATCTCTACATTTTACTTATAAACTATAATCATGATAATTTGGTTGGACAAACATATCAAGTCCCTACTCTGTGTCAGACACTTTGCTGGATGCTGGGGTAAAGGAAGCAGTGTGCTGGTGAATGTTTAACAACTGGTTTTCCAGGGTGGTAGATAAGGGGAGGGAAATGTACACAAGACATGCTTTTAAGTTTAATTTGCATCATGAACATTTTCTCCATCACTTTCTTAATAATAAAAAAACCAATAAGTCAAGCTCTGGTTTATAGCATTTACCAATTTCTGGCAAATATTCTGGTAAATTTCAGTAAATCTGGTAAATAAGTGCTTATACTGAAAATCTGTAGTTAGCTCTCAGGAGTCTTTGTGAACAGGCTTCAACTTACTACTGTGTAAAGCATATATTTGCTTGGGATTGATGCATAGTCCTTGTCTGATGAGATCTGAGGGATCTGTACTTAGGTAACTATGATAAGAAAGGAATGAGGTAAAAGCAAAGAAAAGGTCCTGGCAAAAAACGATTAGAAATTCCAAGAGGGAATAATCATTTAAAACCCTAGTATTGCCACTTATTGTCAGTTAGGTGGTGCAGTGGATAGAATGTCAGGTCTAGAGTCAGGAAGATTCATCTTCCTGAGTTCAAATCCAGTCTCAGATACTTACTAGCTTTGTGACCCTGGGCAAGTCACTTAACCCTCTTTGCCTCCGTTTCCTCACATGTAAAATGAGCTGGAGAAGGAAATGGCAAACCACTCCATATCTCTGCCAAGAAAACCCCAAATGAGGTTATGAATAGTTAGACATGACTTAAACAACTGAACATCTTTCATTTATTACAGATGAGACTTTGGGTAAGACTTCTAAAAAAATTGAGCAAGCTGGACTTAATAATCTCTAAATTCTCTTTTAGCTCTAAATCCTGTACAAATTGAAAGGGATCCAGGTAACAGAAGAGCTTGGATTCCAAGCTGAAGGTCACAGAATCACATGCCTCAGAGTTGGAAGTCCTGAGGCCAAATACTCCACACACACACACCTGAACAAGAATCATCTGTAACCTACGTGATAAATGGTCAACCAACCTTTGCTGGAAAACCTCCAGTGAGAGGGAACCCACTCTCCCTGAGACATTCCATTTCACTTTGGAAGGCTTGTTGCTTTACTTTTACCTAGCTTAAATTTACTTCTTTGCAACTTCTATCCCTCTTGTTTCCAGTTCTGCCTTTTAAGGTTAGTCATTGGACAAGTATTTATTAAGTGCCTACTGTGTGCCAGGCACAGAACTAAGCACTGAGGATAAAAAGAAAAGAAAAAAAACAACAAATGAATAAATAAAACACTAGAGTGCAAAAAATAAGTCTGTAACGATACTTGCTCTCAAAAAGTCTATTGGGGGGACAACATGTGAGTAACTTCATACAAAGAAGACATATACAGAGTACAGTTGGAGATAATCCACAGAGGGAAGGAACTAGCTTATTAAGAGGGGATCAGGAAAGATTTCTTGTAGAAGGTGGTATTTTAGTTAGGACCTGAAGGAAGCCAGGTAGATCAGGAGACAGAAATTAGGCAAGAGAGAATTCCAGGCATTGGGGACAGCTGGCGAAAATGCCTGAAGTTAGAGATGGCTGAACAGTAAGGAGACCAATGTTATCAGGTGAAGATTACGTGGAAGGAGGGGGAATAAAATGTAAGAAGACTGGAAAAAGTAGGAAGGGCCCTGATTATGAAAGGCTTTGAATGACAGAGGATTTCATACTTTATCCTAGAAGTGATAGGGAATCATTGAAGCCCTGCAAAACATGTTTAATTCCCCTTCAAAGTATGACTGATGTGGAGACCATGGAGAGCTCCCTGTGCATCCACTTCTACTTCTTTAAACAACCCCTTTTTCCTCTTCCTGACAATTGCTTGCCTTTAGAATTTTGTTCTGGCGAGTTTCTAATTCCTCCTGGGCTGACTTTCCATGTCCTATCCTTTCTCTGAACTTCAAGGATAATATGGAAATTGGTTTCACTAGTAAAGGAAAATACTGAAGAGGCACACACTTTGAAATCAGTCCTCCTGGAATCTAGGCTATGTGACAGATCCTACCTGAAGAAAAAAATCCCCTCTACAATATACCTGACAAATGTGCATTTGGACTTTATTCTATGTGCTGTGGCAAATCCTTAAAAGTTTTTTTTTATCTGAGGAGTGATATAACCAGGACTGTGGCAGTGGGGAGGTGAGGGCATGGGTGTCATGAAGACCTGAGTCCAAAACTAGCTTGAAACACTTCCTGGGTAACCTTGGAAAAGTAATTTATCCTCTACTGGTCTCAGTTTCCTCATCTATAAAATAGGGATAATAATTGCACCTCCCTCCCAGGGTTGTTATAAGGGTTATAAGAGATAATAATTATAAAGTGCCCAACACAGTGCCCAGTACATAGTAATATGTTAGATATAGATGTTGACTATTATTATTAGCAGTACTGGGTTTGAGGGGGAGAAGCTGAAGGCAGGGGGACCATTTAGGGGACTGTTGCAAGTGTAAAAGTTTTGTGCAGTGGCAGTGAAAATGGCAAGAGATGAATGCAAGAGACATAGTACAGGAAAAATTAACAGGACTTAATGACTTTAAGGGGGGAAGATAGTGAAGCCAACCAACCTTCTCTGGGCTTGGCATGAGGCTTTGCATGGTACAAGAACCAAAAGAATAGTAATGATAATGTTGGTAATGGACAAATGGGCCCATAGATAACTCTTTTGCCTTACAGAGGAATGTAACTGTACACAGGTTCACATTGACATTTTCACAGAATTAGTTCATGACTAATTTGAGCATTTCAGATCTAAATTGGTCACATCTTGAGCAGTTCATTGTAACGCCCTGAAAAGGCTTCTCTTCTCCAGTGGATACCAGCGCTTTAATAATAACAGAGACAGGAGGCAGACATAGGCCAACTTTTAAAGACATTCTTTAAATGTAAATTTTGTTATCAAGAGAGTATGCCCAAGTACAAAGTTCTAAAGCAGAAAGTTATAAATTATCCCTCATTGGTCATCCATCAAAATGCTTTTCTGTACATCCTTATTCAATAACCCTGTGAGCTTAGAGCTACTAGACTTCTCAAAATCCCTTGTAACCGAACCATACAAGGAAGGACATTGGGGAAAGTGTTTGTGTCGATCCTTGTTTCTCTGTCAATATATATAAGATACATTGAGTTATGAGTGTCTACCTATTCTACACCAAACTATGTTAAGTATCATTGACCCACAATCCCAGACCTTGAATTAGATAGTACTTGAGCTGGATTATGTTCCATTTCACCCTTATATTTCACATGATACAATGGAAAGAGTGATGGATTTGGAGTCAGAGGACCTCAGATCAAATCCTGACTCTGCCATGTACTATGTATAATCTTGGGCAGGTTGGTTAACTTTTCTAGGCCTCAGTTTTTTAATCTGAAAAATGAGAGAATTGGACTAGATGACTTCTAAGATTCCTTCCAACTCTAAATCTATAATTCTATGAGATTTATGACCATTAAAAATGAGTGACACGAACATAATATTTTAAAGTTTGCCAAGCACCATTTGAATCTCACAACAACCCTGTGAAATGGGTGCTACAGGACTATTATTTCATTTTGCAAATGAGGAAACTGAGGCTCACAGAGATAAATTGGTTTTCTCATGTTCATACAATTTATATGAGTGAAAAATAAATTATTAAGTGTTTGTTATGTGCCAGCCACTCTGTAATCCCTGAAGATACAAATACAAAAATGAAACAGTCCCTGCCTCAAGGAGACAGCACATATGGGGGTAGTGGTAGCCAGGGAAGGGAGATTTTGTCTGGGAATTCCTTGGGATGGTTAAGTGGAGCTCTAGGGCAGCCAACTAACCTGCCCCTTCTAGAGGCAATAGTGGTGTTGATTGATTACTATGCCTAGAGAAAGATGTGGAAAGAGGAGTATGGTATGTGAGTGGAAGCGGGGCAGATGGCAAAGTCCTCTGGGTAGATGGCTCTATGGAAGGTGTGATCTGGTCTGGGGCTGTTGAGAGTATGGACCAAGTGACTTTGCACTCATGTCAATCAAGACAGCTCAGGGCAGAGCTGAAAGGATTAATTTCCCTAGGACAGGCAATGGTTTCTGGAGGGTGCTATTTTAGGTAAGAAATAGGCCATTAGAAGGACAGATGGCAAGATAAGACAGATAGTTGACTGGGATGTGGAGCTTGGACCAATCTGAGGTTAGCTAGATTGAGTGCATAGATATAATAAACATCAGAAGCAAGGTTTGAAATCTAGGTCTTCTTGTTTCCAAGTTCAGCACTCTATCCATTTAATCATGTTTCATTTCTATGACCAATGATGATAGATATTTACTCCAAGAACATTGAGTATATTTTGTGTGTTAATGTTGAATTATTTGCATACACAAATCTTCGATTATTTGGGGCTATTTTCCTAAAAGATGGTGCAACATGAACTTATATAAATAATGCTATTTACTTCATTAAAAACTATGGTAATTATTCAGTGTTCTTGTCTCTTTGGGGCTTCTTTTTCCAAGAGACTCTTCTTGATCTGTGGGAGGCAGTGGACAGAGCCCAGCCATGTCTAAAATGTGATAAGTTCATTTCATAAAAGAGCACTTTAGAAATAAAATATTGTCATGGGAATAATTTTGTGTTAAGACCCATGTTTTCTTTGGTACTATAAAACTCCCTCCATGGATAAAATCAGATATTTATTTGGAATTTATACATATTAGTTGGCTGAGGCACTGAGAGGTTAAGTGTCTTGCCCATGATAACTGATGAATGTCAGTTAGTAAATGCCAGAGGTAGAACTTAAACCCAAATCTTCCTGACTCCAGAGTTGGCCCTCTGTCCATTATGGTGCCCCTAAATAAAATTATTTATCAACTAAATTATTTATCAACAAATGAAAAAGGATACTAGAAGATAAGAATGGACTGAATAAAGGGAGATAAACAAGGTATTAAAGATAAACCTTAAGGCTTCTTGCTTTTTCTATGGGTCAGCCCTGCCCACAATCTTCCACAGACCAAGAAAAAAGTTTTTCTTCCTTTTAGGAAATGAAACCCAAGATAGACAAGAAGAGTGAACACTTGCCCCGGTAAGCATTGAAAGGTTGAGTTGGAGTGGGGGGATAGGGGTGGTTATAGAAGTATAGCGGTATAGATCTACCAATTAGAAATTTTGAAGAAGAATACACTTTGGAAGAGATTGTGCCTGGGTAGGTTTCTATAATTTGCTTCTGAGAGCTATATAGTTTGGTGGTTGGAGTCAGGAAGATTTGAGCTCAAATTCTACCTTAGACACTTAGTAGCTGTGTGACCCTGGGAAAGTCACTCAACCTTTCTCTGCCTCCATTTTCTCATTTGTAAAATGGGGAAAATAATTGCCTCCCCTACCTTGCAGGGTTATTGTGAGGATCAAATGAGATGACGTATGTAAACTACCTTGCAGACTGCTACATAAAGATATATATTTTTAAAATGCTTGCTATATAAATGCTAGCTAGTTTTCTTCTGAGAATCATAGAGTTGCAAAATGCCTGAAGGGAGAGGAACACCCAAAAAATGGGAGAAAAGATAGAAAAGGAGAAGGGAGAACATCAAAAATTCAAGCTGTCCATCTGTTATCTGTGCCTTCCTCTTGTTGTATGACTGTCCCCCTGGCTTTTCCAGTTGTACATTTCCTGAGCAATATCTTTTTGTGACTCTTGTGTATGAATCATAATTGGTAATATGCTATTGATGACTTATACCTATCATGCATGGCTCGCCTTTTGGCCACCTGTAACTTTGATCCCTCAGAGAATGTGATATTCCGCAATTCCATGATAGTCCATGATATAGCATCACTAGAAGAATATTATCCTCTTATCTTCATGGGTCTTGCTGTTCTCAGCAAGCAAAAAAGTGGCATAGTTGCTAACTAGCTGTGTGTTCTGTCTAGTCTTGGCCCAAATCCATTGGTCACCAGCTATGGAGCTTCAAAACTCAACAATAGAGAGAAGAGCCCCGAGGACAAGGAGGAGATTGTGATCTGCAGCTGCACTTTGGTGAAGGAGTTTAAAGAGGAGATCTCCCAGAGGTTTAAGGCCTAACAAGACCAGCTTATCCTGATCTTTGTTGGCAAGTTTCTCAAAGATGTAGACATATTCAGTTAGCATGGGATCAAAGATGGGCTCACTGTCCATTTGGCAATCAAGATCCCACAGAAGGCCCAAGATCCTGTTGCTGTTGCCATCCTGCTGCTGCTGCTTCCTTTGCCCCAGACACTGCTTCTGTTCTAGCCCCAACAAGTGTTTCACTCACTGTTCCTACTCAGCCATTTGCCTCAAGCAGCCCTGTCCCTGATGCTGCTATTGGAAACCAGAGGAGCATTGGAGGTGGTCCAACCCCAGGGGCTGGGGATGGGCTTCCTAGTGTCTTGCTTTGGGGGATTCTAGAGCTATGCCTGGGCTCAGCTCATTTCATGGAGCTATAGCAGATGCAGAGGTAGCTGGTGCCCAGACCTAAGATGCTGTCCCAGATCATGGAGAACCCCCTTCTCCAAGACATAATGTCCAACCCTGACCTGATGTGCCACATGATCATGGCCAACCAATTGACACAACCCTGATGGAGAGGGATCTAGAATTGAACCACATGCTCAATAGCCCAGAATTAATGAGGCAGACCATGAAACTGGTTTGAAAGCCTGCCATGATGCAGGAGATGATGTGGAATCAGGACTGGGCCCTGAGCAACCTAGAGAGCATCCCTGTGGGTTACAAAGCCTTGAGCCACATGTACATAGATAACCAGAAACCCATGTTTAATGCTGTTCAGCAACAGTTTGGCAATATTCCTTCTCCTCATTGGCAGGGAACTTTGACAGCTTCTCCTCCCAACCTCTCTGGACTGAGAACAGGAGCCCCTCCATAACCCTTGGAGTCCCTTAGTCCCCATCTTTCAGGCCCCAGGGCCTTTTGGGGAGGGCACTGGAGGCTCAGGTACCAGCCAGGTACACCCACCAGTCTCTAACCCCTCTGGGATCAGTGCAGCTAGCCTGGGGTCAGAGATGGTTCAATAGCCCTGAGATGCAAGGCTTTCTCCAGCAAATTTCAAAGAATCCCACTTAATGCAAAACATAATTTCTTCCCCATACATATGAAGTATGCTGCAGATGCTTGCCCAGAACCCCAACTTTGCTACTTAGATGATAGTGAATGTCCCATTGTTTGTGGGGAATCTCCAGCAGTAGGAGCATTTCTGGCTCCAAACTCCCTGTCTTTCTAGAGCAGATGCAGAGCCCAGACTCACTGTCCATTCTCAGCAACCCCAGGCCATGAAGGCCCTCCATCAGATCCAACAACTGCAGACAGAGGCTCCAGGACTGGTGCCGAGCCTTGGCAATTCCAGGGAGCCCCGGATCCCTCCTCCCCTGAAGGAGCTAATTTTCAATCTCCACAATGGTCCCTGATGACTACATAACCCCCAAGCACAGAATGTTGATACCCTTTCTCTTCCCCTTCCACTTACCTATCCACCCCTACACAGACACAAACACATTCTCCATGTGCTCAAGACCACCAGGGGTTTGTCCAAGTCTGAAGTGACCAGCGCCTTTGGCCTTCCCCTGGGAACTAGAGTTTGTCCCAGAACGGGGCTGAGATTTCTTCCCTGTCCCTCAGGGATATTGTAGGAAAGAGGGTCCTATGTTCTCATTTCAGAGCCATCTCCCCCAAAGAGAAATAGAGGTTTTACCAGTATGGGAGTGAGATGGGAGTAGGTGGTATGCAGAAGTCTTGAAGCCAAATAAGAATGAGCATGCCCCGTTGAAATGGGGCAAGGATATCACCCAACCATCCCCGCCCCCTCACATATACATAATCACCCTGATGCTGACTAGTAGTACACACTTTGAGATCATATGATAGCATTTCAAGTTTGGAAAATACCAAGTGAAGTAGGTTGGTGTGGCTGGAACTCAGAATGCATAAAGGAGAGGGATGTGGAATAAGTCTGGAAAAGGTAAGGCTGGAGTTGAGTTAAGAAGAGCTTCAAATGATAGAATAAGGAATGTGTATTTTTTAATCTTACAAGCAATCAAATGCCACTGAAGATAGATAAATGGTCGTATGTGAGGTGAGGGACAGTGTATGAAAGAGATTAAGATCTGGAGGAGTCAGGGAAGTTTTCATGTAGCCTTAGGACCATAGATTTAAAGGTAGAAGGGACCATTAGAAGCGAAGTGAACTCATTAATTTTACAGATGAGGAAACTGAGGCTCAGAGAGATTAAGTAGAAAAGACTCTTGGCAGTAAAGTTATTTCTTGTTTCTTAGCATTAGATTTTGATCACAAGTTAAGTCATAAGTTAATAAATGACCAGTCCCCTGTTTCCAAATGCTGTGCTTTTCAATGTTAAGAAAAACAAAAACAAGACAACCCTTAAGTGAGATGATTCTGAGTCATTGAAAACTGTAGCAGTTCCAAAACACAGAAAAGGCCAAAGTTTCTCCTGAAGACTCTTAAGGACAAAAAGAGGCTCTGAAGCAGATACAAATGGGTAAAACAAAAGATTCAGCAAACCATGTTGGTGCATTGGAAAGACGATCATGGCTCACGTTCATCTAGCCCTTTGTAAAACACCTTCATACAGCAACCCTGTGAGGTGAACTGTGCAAGTACCCATTTCACAGATGAAGAAACTGAGGTTTGGAGAGGTTCCTTGGCTTGCCCACAAACACTTGACTAGTCAGTGCCATTTGAGACTCAAATTCAGGTCCCCTTTCTCCAGTTCCAGAGCTCTTTCTTTCATCCTGCCTCTGGACAGGAGCTAGGAGATCAAAGTTCTAGTACTTCTTTTTAAATTATTTCTTTTTACCAACTAACTGTGTAGCCTTGGGATGGTCACATTACTTCCCTGGGTCTCCACAATTTCCTGTCAGATGGGAGGGTTGAACTAAAAGGCTAACCCTCTTAAACTCTACCTCTCTCTAAGCTAGTGACTTGTGCACATGACCTTTTCCCAGGCCAAAGTAAGAAAATAATGATAATAATCAAAACCTAATGCTAAGAAACAAGAAACAACTTTACTGCCAAGAGTCTTTTCTATGCTTTTGTAACAGAGCAGGGGCCCAGAGAGAATGGCGACAGCTCAGAACCAAAGATGTGAGTCTCATAGCAACCAGAAAAAAAGAATCTGTATTTCCCCCATTAGCCAGGCACACAGTTTTCAAAGAACCCAAGGAGGCCTGGAATTCATCCCAAGGAAGAATAAGACCAAAAGAAAACTTTGCACTATTGAGAAAAGCATTTTCCATTTTATTTTTAAATTTCCCAATTGCTGAGGAACTAACAGTAATGAGCCATTGCTTCAAATTCAGTGTGGTATCTGAAAGAATCATTTGGGTCCATTTTTCCTTATGCTTATGGATGTAAACACATTAGGCTTCCACCTTCCTGAGTGAGGAATGGGAAAAATAGAATCTTGGAGTCAGAAGAGACCAGAGAAATCATTTAGCTCAAGGGTTCTTAAATTTTCTACATCATAGATCTCTTTGGCAATCTGGTGGAGCCTATGGGCTCCAACTCAGAATCATATTCTCAAGTGCATAAAATACATAGGACTGCAAAGGAAAACAGTTATATTGAAATTTAGGGGGGTGTGTGTGTGTGTGTACCACCTCCGAGTTCACACACCTCAGGTTAAGAACCCTTCACCTATATTGACTTCCCACCCAATAGAGAAATCATCTCCAGAGGATCCCTGGCAGCTGATTCAAGTACTTGCCCACCTGCAGTGGCAGGAAACTCACTAAGGTAGCCATTCTGCTGTTGGATAGCTCTGAATACTGAATACTGATGCAGCCATCAATAAAAATATATATGGCACCTATGATTGGCTAAGAGCTATAAGGGATATAAAAAGAAATGAGAAATTGTCCCTGCCTACAAAGAGTATATAATATTTGTCCTCCTTCTTGCCTTACTTGGGAAAATTTTTTGTTGGAATTCTGATGATCTTAGAAGAATGCTGAATGACACTTGGGTACTTGGAGATGCCCAGACTCTAGGTGGAAAGTTTTTGAATCTCTAGCGCCTAGCACAGTGTTCTTTAATTGGTAAGCACTTAATAAATGCCTGTTGATTGATAGTCTGAAGATCTGATAGTATGATCTGTAACTCTGGCTTATCAAAAGTAGCTGTGGGCACTGTCATACTCATACCTGGATCCTTCATTTCTTGAGTTAGTAGAGGAGAAGGAAAGAAATCCTTGTTCATATCTGGATTGTTAGTCATCGAAGCACTTACTACTACAGTTTCACGAGTTAGGGAAAGTCACTTAATCTATACCTCATTTTCCCCATATATAAAATGAGAAAGTTCAACTCAATAACCTCTCAGAACCACTTTAGCTCTGTCTATGATCTTATGAATGGCAAAGGCATCAGCATCTGGTAGGCCATAGGCAGTGTGACAACCAATTCCCCTTTCATCCAAAAGCTGGAGTCACTAGAGACTGCTGACTTTGGACATACCATCCTCCCACCTTAGCCATGCTTTCTGACCTACAGCAGCTGGAAGAGAGATGAGCACATGGTCTTATGGTCCTTATCCTCCTCCCTTACCCATTTTCAATAGGGCTGGTGAAGACCCACAGTGTTCCACCCTATTCTACTTTCACTATATGAGGGCCAAGCTACTTTCTCGAGGGGGAGGGAGAGGAGAGACTGTCCTTTCTTCAGACATAGCTAGCATTCCTCTCTGTATATATGTAGCTTTCCATTTTAAAATGTTTCTCCTCTCACTCCGCCCCCTATTTAAATGTGCTTAATGCTAGATATTTTTATTTGCTCCCATTTTGCCATCACATTAGTCTTTTTATATTTTTGTTGTTTTAGCCCCTGATTCTCCTTCTTTTGGGCTGAGGCTCTTTGCTGCTAGCTGTCTTTCTTTTTTCCCCCCTCACAGTTTTGTCTGCCATTTAACTCAGCTCTCATTTTGTATTTGATTTTTATAGGGTCACAACCCCCTTCCCCCAGTCCTGAGCCATTTTCAGCTCATTTATTCACACATTTCCCCTTAGCACTTAAGCAAAATGCAAAATAACCTTCAAGTGAGATGATTCTTAGTCACTGAATACCGTATTAGTTTCAGAACAATAGGAAGCCAAAAGGTGGGAGGCTTATTGCACTAGCAAATGAATAGTCTTTCCTTCTTTCTTCTTCTTTTTAACCAGTGGTGATTTACGTGGTCTTACTCAAGGCTGCCTAATGTTGGCTGACTCTAGTACACCAAACAGCAGTTTTCTGTTGGCATCTGGATAGAGCAGCCACTTACACATGAGCAACAGGTTTCAAAATTAAATGCTCAGGGACAGGTGTGAAGCCACAAACTTGGAAGATTGAGGAGAAAGGGACAGAGAAAAAGGAACTGGTGACTGCACTCACAGTTTCCAAGTCATCAAGCTCTTCCCTAGGAAGCTTTGAACTTCAGCCTCGAGCAGAAGACTTGGAAAGTGTTGATTTGGCTAATTAATGCCCACACTGGAACAGAAACCCCCAATTTACATCCTTCTCCCTCCCCATCTGAGGTCTTCACTAGGATCAAGGCCACACTAGTTTGCTAACTGGCCCCTCAGCAGCCTTTTTTCCTTCTTGCTTGTTTACCTTTATGGAGGACTGTCATTCTGTCTATAGAGAAGGTCTTCTCAACTACTGGTCCAGTAGAAAGAACAATGACCTTGGAGTCAGAGAATCATAAGATCACAGACCTAGAAGGGATATTAGGGGCTAACTTCCTAATAAGTCCAACTCCTTCGTTTTAAAGATGAAAAGATCTAGGTGGCGCAGTGGACAGAGCACTGGCCCTGGAGTCAGGAAAACCTCAGTTCAAATCCAGCCTCAGACACTTACTAGCTGCATGGCCCTGGGCAAGTCATTTAACCCTGATGGTCTCAAAAAAAAAAAAGATGAGAAAACTCAGGCTGAGGGACCTGTTCACAGTCACCCAAAGAATAAACATCAAAGGTGGATTTGAACCCAGGTCCTCCAACTTATGAACGAATGAATGCTCTTTTCATTGCCTTGGGTTACTATTCTTCCTCTGATACTGTATAATATTGAGCAAATCACCTCAAATCATTGGGCTTCAGTTTTCCTAACTATGAAAGAAGGGGATTGGCATGATTCCATGCTACCCACCTCCTGACAGAAAAGCAATGGACTCAGGCTATAGAATGAAGCATATAGGTTTTGGATATGATCAAAGCATGTTTTGCTTAACTGTGTGTATTTATTATGAGTTTTATTTATTATAAGGCATATTTATTATAGGATTTCTTTCCTCTTTTTTTTCCAGTGGCAGGAGAATAGAAGGAAGAGAAAGTAAATTTTTGTTCAGAGAAAAAATTAAAGTCTAAAATATCTTCCCCTAAAATAAGTGGGTTGGACTAAGTGATCTCTGAGATCCCTTCCAATTTTCAATCCTCTCCAATTATCTAAATCTTACCCACCCTTCAAGGTCCAGGTTAGGCCACCTCCATGAAGTCTTCCTAGCCCAAAGTTCTTCTTCTGATCTCATAGCAGTAATAGTCTGTACCATTCCTTTGGCACATAATCAAATCCTGCCTTGGGATCTCACTTAGGTTTTTACTTCTTCAGTACTTCAAGGATAGGAGATAGAGCCATGATGGCAGAATGATAGGAAGCAATTCAGTGAACTTTTTTTCTCTGCATATGCTACTTCTAACAGATTTAGAAATTGCACCAGACTGAATCCTGAAGGGGAAATCCAGAAAAAGGCATAGTTAGTCCTTTGTCCAGCCCAACTCAGCATAGTGAGACGTACAGGAACATATGCGGACACTGGAGACAGGTGGGGTAATACAATGTGTGCAGTGCACGTTAGCACCCAGGGAGAGGCTGTGCACCAGGGCAAGAGGAAGTCTCAGACTCACAATGGGCACCCCCAGACCCATACCATGTACTACTATGGGTGACAGGTGCCAACTGGCAGCTGTATTTCCTACTACCTAGTCCTGGGTGGCAGATCCAGGACTGAGTGAGAAGGGGACCTATGAGGAAATGGTGTTCCCTAGCTGGGAGGTCCTGAGTAGTGATAAGGAGAAAGGAGGAAGGAGGAAGCCAGCAGTAACAGCAGCGGTAGCAGCGGCATGGCTCAGACCTTGAGCCCAAAGTAGGGTCTCACTTTCAATGTCTAGCCCAGCCTGCAGAGGAATAACCAGACCAGAAGTCTACTATTACTCCAACCCAAACCCAGGTGGAGAAATTGTGGAGCTTAAACCAGGGTATAGTAATTAGACTTTGCCCTTTAGGAGCCCTGAAGGCTTTCAGGTCCCTGAGATCCTAGAACAGCACAATATTCAATAACCCAAGAAAGCAATAACAGGAGCATCACAAATCCCCTCCAGAAGTGACACAGAGCCCAGCCCTAACATCAAGTCTGAAGTCAGGAAGTGGGCTGGAAGGATGGGCAAAAAGGAAAAAGGGCCCCGCTATAATGAGCTCTTATGGTAACAGGGATACTCAAGACACAAATGAAGAAGAGGACAGTTCCAAAACATTTACAAGCCTTGGCTCAGAGAAAAACAGCCTGGGCACAAACTCAGCTAAAACTCCTGGAAGAGATGAAGGAAAAGTTTGTTAAAAACAGTCAAAAATGTTTTTTACAAATGGAATGAGAGCACTTGAGGAAGAAAATTAGAAAAGAAATAAGAATAAAGAATTAGAGGGGAAATTAACAGCTTGGCACAAGAGGTACAAATCTTGCCCAAGTAACAAACTCCCTGAAAATTTGAATGGACCAAATAGAAGCCAATGACTTCATGAGTGAATAAGAAATATTCAAGAGCTAAAAAGCTAAAAAAAATTAGAGGAAAATTTAAGATATCTCGTAGCAAAGACAACTGACCTGGAAAACAGATTGAGGAGAAAAAATTAAGAATCATTGGGCTACCTGTAAGCCATAAACAAAAAAAAAAGATCCTAGAACATAATTAAAGATACATTAAAAGAATGCAGCTCAGCTGTCCTAGAACCAGAGATCAAAGTCGAAATAGAATTAATCCTCCAGTCATGTCCTGAAACAAATCCCCAAATTAAAACTCCCAGGAACCTCATAGGCAAAATCCAGAGCTTTCAGGTGAAAGAAAAAGTACTGCAAGTAGACAGAAAGAAAGAACTCAAGTACTGAAGAAACACAGTCAAGATCATTCATGACTCAGCAGTCACCACTACAGAGGAGCAAAGAACTTCGAATCTGACATTCTAGAAGACAGAGAATATGGGCTTGTAGCCAAGAATGACTTAGCCAGCAAAACTGAGCATAATGCTATAGGGGTGGTGGGGGGGAGGGACAGGGGGCAATCATTTAATGAAATAGACGACTTCCAAACATTCGTGATGAAAAAAAAAACCACAGAACTACAGAGAAACTTTGAAGTAGAAACAGAGGAATGAAGAGAAATATAAAAAGGTAAACATGAATAAACAAATGATAAAAGACTAAACAATGGTAAACTGCTTACATTTAATACGGGGAGGTAATACATGTGTCCCTTCTGGTCTCTATCATTATCAGGATTCATACAAGAAGTCCAGTTAGCCAAGGTCTAGTTGGGGTTGGGTTAAGTCTTGGTGATCTTAAGAAAAGAATACAAAAAGAGAGAAAGAGGAATACACTCGGGAAGGGAATGGAAAGAAAATTTGGGGAAAATTATCTCACAAAATAAAGGTACAAAAGTAGACATCTGTATTAAAAAAAGGAGAAGGAAGTGGAAACTATCAACTAACTCTTGATCACACTTTGAATTGGTCAAAAAAAAAAGAAAAATACACACATATACACACAATTGGGTACAAGAATATATTTCACTTAATAGTGAAATGGGAGAGAAAGAAGGAGGGGAGGGAGAATGAGAGAGAGGGTAGTTTAAGGGAAGGATTAGTCCTAAGCAAAACAAATTCTAAGGATGCACAAAAATACTTATGGTTCTTTTTTAGGTGGCAAAGAATGGGAATCTGAGGTGTTCTACATAAATTGAGTAATCAATGAACAAATTATGGTATGTAAATATAATAGAATACCATTGTGCTGAACTCTCATTAGTATAATGAACAACCAGAAATTCCGAGAACTAATGATAAAACATGATACCCACCTCCTGATAGGTTCAGAACTTGGAACAAAGAGGGAGATAAATATTTTTTCAGTACGTGACCAGTGTGGAAATTTGTTCTACTTAACTATATGTGTGTAATGGGTTTTATTTTTCTTGTGTTCTCAATGGAGGTGGAGGAGGACAGGGTTGGGGTGGGAGAATGGGAAGGCAGATCTTGGCAGATTAAAACAAAGTATTCCT
Source organism: Vombatus ursinus (assembly GCF_900497805.2). NCBI lineage: Eukaryota > Metazoa > Chordata > Mammalia > Diprotodontia > Vombatidae > Vombatus > Vombatus ursinus. The sequence goes on from NW_020954626.1 coordinate 2,523,865, forward strand.
TTTTTTTTTTTAAATGACAGGCTAAGGAATTGAAATTTAAATGACTGAAATAGATAGGCAGTAGATGAGTTTCATTTAACCATTAACATGTCTATCATATTCAAAGGAATAAAAGGGTCAAGTGGTACCATTTAAAAAAAACATTTCAAGAACAACCTCACTCATGTAGATACCACTATGATATAGCAGATGGTCTTTGTGAGTGAACTTGTTTTTTCAGTATTTTAACAACTATGTTTCAATGTAATTAGTTTCCTTTGTGACCCTATATATTTTCTTTTATGCATTTTAAAACATTATTCTGAGAAGGGCTTCACCAGACTACGAAAGAGATCCCAAACACACAAAAAAAGGGTAAGTACCTCTGTCCTAAAGCTACTGAAACAGTACCATTTGTACAATAGATGCTTAATAATTTTTTTGATTATATGGTTTCAAAAAAGAGGTTGACCCAGATCTTGCTTTGTTTGCTTGCACTGCAGGATCTAATTTCTAATATTTCCCTCAGGACTTATGGCTCTTTGAACTATATGCATAGAGACCCAAATCAGTAAGACCTGGACCAGTAATAAGACCTGGCTTATCATTGAGTCAATAACATAGGGGTGGTCAAAAGATATGAAGAGGCAATTCTCAGATGAAGAAATTAAAACTATCTATAGTCATATGAAAAAATGTTCTAAATCACTGTTGATTAGAGAATGCAAATCAAAACAAGTCTGAGGTACAACATCACACCTATCAGATTGGCCAACATGACAAAACAGGAAAATGATAAATGTTGGAGAAGATGTGGGAAAATTGGAACACTAATGCATTGTTGGTAGAGTTGTGAACTGATCCAACCATTTTGGAGAGCAATTTGGAACTATGTCCAAAGGACTATAAAAATGTGTATACCCTTTGACCCAGCAATAGCACTTCTAGGGCTGTATCCCAGAGAGATCATAAAAATGGGAAAAGGACCCACATGTACAAAAATATTTATGACAGCTCTTTCTGTGGTGGCAAAGACTTGGAAATTGAGGGGATGCCCATCAATTGGGGAATGGCTGAAGAAGTTGTGGTATATATATGAATGTAATGGAGTACTATTGTGCTATAAGAAATGATAAGCAAGCAGACTTCAGAAAAACCTGGAAAGACTTGTATGGACTGATGCTGAGTGAAGTGAGCAGAACCAGGAGAACATTGTACACAGTGACAGCCACGTTGTATGATGAGTAACTTTGATAGACTTAGCTCTTCTGAGCAATGCAAGGATCTAAGACATCTCTAGAAGTCTCATGATGAAAAAATGTTATCCATATCCAGAGAAAGAACTATGTATGGAGGCTGAATGCGGATTGAAGCATATTATTTGCTATTTTTTTTCTTCTGCTTTGTTTTGTTTCCTCTTTCTTGTGGTTCCTCCTAATGGTTCTAATTCTTCTTTACAACATAACTAACGTGAAAATATGTTTAATAGGAATGTATATGTAAAGGCTATATCAGATTGCACACTGTCGTAGGGAAGGAGGCAGGGAGAGAAAGGAAGAAAATTTAAAACTCAAAAGCTTATGGAAGTGATTGTTGAAAACTATTAATTTAAAAAAAAAAACATAGTGAGACCCAGGTCCCTCCCTCACATGTGAATGGGATGTGGCTTCAGAGTTATTAGTTGGGATGAGATGTGCCAGTAACTTGGATGACAAGGGGACCAGTCAGTTATGGGAAGCTTAGTTATCTCAGAAGCTTCCCACTTCTTCCAAGCAACCAGTTATATAACAATTTGATAAAGATCCTAGGAAGGATCATGTAGCTAAAAGGACACTAGACTGGGAATTGATAGGACTGGGCTCGAGTTTTATTTCAGCTTCTATGTGAACAATATGATGTAGTGGAAAGACACTTGTACTAGGCTACAAGAGGCCTAGGTTCAAGGCACAATGTTGTCATTAACTAGCTATGTAATTTGGGGTAAATTACCTCACCTTGTGAGCCTCAGTTTCTTCTTCTATAAAATGGATTTAATTAGGTGACCTTGTAGCTCTAACATGTGATGTCTAAATTAGTCTCTCTAGGACTTAACTCTCCTCGTTAAAATTAGAAGGTTAGACTAGATCAGGGATTCTTAATCTGTAGTCTACAGACTCTTAAGGGGTCCTCTGTGGGTGTATGTTAGCACCATCTCAAACTGATTCATGAGAGTTGATTGTTAAATTTGCAGTGCAAGCATTTACACCTTGGAAATTGGAAAATGATACAAATCAGGGATTGATTTATCATTTTGTTGATTTCTAGACTTAAAGTGATGGGTAAAATGTTAATAATGCAAATTAAACTTAAAAGTGTATTTCAGGTACATTTTTTTTCTGAAAAGCCAATTTTTAAACATTTACCAGCACACCAATGGTCCTTGGTTAGATTTCAAGGGGACCCTGAGCTTGGATGAGAAAAAAAATCTTGATTTTCGCTAATCCCTAAATGAAATTTAGTATTTCTTTCAATTATGAATTTAGGCAACAAACATTATTCTCAGAAGGGGTCTATAGCTCTGCCAAAGGAAACCATTGAACATAAAAAGTTCAGAACACCTAGGTCTAAAGTCCATTCCTTTTCTGAGATCCTGTAGTTTATTCTTCTTTATGATAAAATCATGGCTTTGGACTGAAAGTCCCCAACAAGCCAACAAACAGGATGCATGCATCTTATCCCATAGAGTAAAATTTTATATGTATATATTTTTTTTGCTAGGGTCCAAGAAGAGAGGAATGGTGTGTTGGATTGGTTATTTAATACTTTAATAGGAATGGGCAAAGGGACTTTGGGTAGCTTAGAAGAATGCTGGAACAGTTGACAAAAATTTCCTGGTTTACACATCCTCACCCTGTCCCAAAAGTGACCTGTATAACAACAATTTGGAGTCTGAAGGGCCCTTAATGCAAACCTGGAAAACCTCTTCCATCAGCAGCCATTTTAAACTCCCTACAACCTGTCAGAGAACAAAATACTTTCCTTCTCCATAACCTCATTCAGAGTGGTTTTAGGTGGCAGTGACTTCCTTCCTGACCAGGTCACAATTACATTAACTTCTCTCTGGGTTCTGCTGATTTCATTCTCCATGAGTCTTCAAAATTGTTTTTATAACTATCAATGTTGTAATATAAATTGATCTCCTAGTTCTATACAATTCACTCTACATCAGTTCATACATGTCTTCTCATATCTCTTTAAATCATCTATTTCCTCATTTCTAATAGCACAATAGTATTCCATCACATTCATGTACCATGATTTGTTCAGCAGTTCTCCAATGATGGCTATCTCCTTAGTTTTCAGGGCAGTTTTTTTTTGCCACTATAAAAAGAGCTTATAAATATTTTTGGACATATAGTACCTTTTCCTCTTTCTTTGATCTCTTTGGGAGAAAGACTTAGCAGTGTTGTAGCTGGCTCAAAGGGCATGCAATGTTTAGTAATTCGTTTTTTATGAACAGTTTCAAATTGCTTTCCAGAATGTTTGTATCCATATAGAACTCCACCAACAGTGCAACAATGGCCCATTTTCCCATAGCCCTTATACCATTCATCATTTTATTTTTTAGTCATTTTTGCTGATCTTATGAGTGTGAGGTAGAAACTTGGAATTTATTTAATATGCGTTTCTCTAATTATTAGTAATTTGGGGTATTTTATATGAATATTGACAACCTGGGGTTTTTTTCTCCTTGAGAATTTATTGTTTATACTTTTGGACTATTTATCAATTGGGGAATGGCTCTTATTCTTATAATTTTGAATCTATTCCTTATATATCTTGTAAATGAGACCTTTATCAATGAAATTTGCTATAAAGATTTTTCCCAGTTATTTGTTTCCCTTTTAATCTTAGCTTTATTGGATTTGTCTGTGCAAAAACTTTGAAATTTTGTGTAATCAAAATTATCCACAATTTATGCAATTTACAATAACATCATAAAAACAAATTTTGAAACTGTAAGAACTCATCAACACAACGACTATCTATAATACTAGAGGATGAACGGTGAAGCATGCTGTCTATCTCCTGACAGAGAAATGATAAATTCAGAGTATAGGATGATATATGTGTATACATACACACATACACATGTAGTATATATGTATACATGTATAATGTGTGTATATGCACATATAAAAATAATTTGTTATAATATATAATTTATTATATTTTTTCTGGACATCAATGAGAGAATTTGTTTTGATTGACTATGCATATTTGCTATGAGGAATTTGGTTTTATTATTTCCCCAATAGGGTGGGGGGGTGAGGAAGAAAATAGGTCTATTAATTTAAAAAAAATAAAATTTTAATTTAATTAATAAAGCTTTGATGTCTCGATTGGGGTAGCAGTTTCATAACTTAAGAATTTGTTACACTTAGTCCCCCGTGCATGATATGAAATCAATGACCTCCCAAAGGGTCATAGCTTCTAACTCTCAGCATGCCCATGTCAACATGACTACTTTGGCAGAGGCATCCTCTTGGCTATGTTCTTTGGGTAATTTTAGGGCATTCCCCCTATGTTTGAAGTTTCCGAGAGTCCCCAGTGTTAGAATTACAGTACATTGATTCCAAAAGTCTGTTTCATGAATTGGAGACACTCTTTTCTTTGTTTTCTTTCCATTTTTAAAGTGGTTAGAATGCATTTGTTATGTCTCTAATGCACATTCTTTGAACAAATTAATTCCTTATTGTTGACAATGATAGGAATGTAGTGTTCTAATCTGTGGTTCATCCAGTAAGCTTTTTTTCTACTAAAAGTTCTGAGAACTCTGAGTTCTCTAAGTTCTCTGAGTTGTCTGAGAGTTCTCTGAGTTCTCTGAGAACTCTATGTCCCTTTAAATTGGCCGTAATCATTTCTTTTCTCACATTTGTCTGAGAGAGAGTGTGATCATAGGATCTAGCTGGTAGAGTTTATTTTCCTCTTGATCACAGATATAGAGCTTGGAAGAATCTCAAAGGCTATCTAATCCAAATCCCAAATTTAATAGATGAGCAAACTGAAGCCCAGGGAAGTTGTGACTTGCTTAAGATCACACTTAACTATTAAGTTTCAGAAGTGGCATTTGAACCCAGATCAATGGGAAAGGTAGGTGTCCTCTCTGTTGGCCAAACTCTTCCCTTTTCTAGGTTTAATTTCGAGTTTACTGTAATATTGAGAGTGGAAGGGGATCCCTAGAAGAGAAAGTTCTTTGCCAAAGCCCAACAATACACACAAGATGAGATGAAAAAATCATTTTCAAAGAAGTAAGGACGTGGAGATTTTGTTGTTGCTGTTGTTGTTGTTCAGTCGTGTCTGACCCTTCATGACCCCATTTAGGGTTTTCTTGGCAAAGATACTAGAATGGTTTACCATTTCCTTCACCAGTCCATTTTACAGATGAGGAAACTAAAGCAAACAAAGGTTAAGTGACTTGCCCAGGGTCACAGAGCTAGTAAGTATCCGAGGCCAGATTTTAACTCATGTCTTCCTTACTCGAGACTCAGCACTCAATCCACTGTGTCACCATGTCCCATTTCTACCTCAGTACATTGGACTACACTGGTCAAGCTGTAAGCATAATGAATTTATGGGGCCACAATCTTTAAATGCTATTGAGAATGGAGTAGGAAAAAGTTGGAGATGTCTGAAATGATTGATCAACTTTTATATTTCTTTTTGGGTACAGCTCGATGTTGTAGTAGAGAGCCCACTGGAGTTGGGTTCAGTCACTTACTAGCTAGGTGATCCTAGAAAAGTTGCTTAACCTCTGAATTTCAATTTCCTCAACTGGAAAAGTAAGGAGTAGAACTCAGTGGCCTTTAAGGTCTCTTCTAGCTCTGAATCTATGATCCTAATTTCATAAGACTAGTTCTTCTTGTCTTCCTTGTTCAGAGAATCTTCTTTAATCTTATTTTGGTGGCAAAAGACTTTCTTGTTATTTTCTCTCTGACAATGGAAATCTTCTGAGAACTTGAAGATGGAAGTGGAGGTGGGGATGTGTTGGCAGTATTGAGAAAGGAACACATTCCTGGAGCACATTACCATTTAAATAGTCCCTGGGCATGGAAGGCAGGAGGAAAGAGGCTCACAGCATCCCACTCTCTCTCCATGAGGTCATCCTTATGCACACATCCCACAGGAAACCTTCTTTGATTAGGAAGAAGAAAGTGCCTGTCCCTACTTGGCTTGACCACACTAGTGCCTGCTGCCACCCTTACTCATAACTGTGTAGTTTGTATCTCATCAGCATTAGATAATGTAATCCTTCACTTTGACTTGGTCATTTATTCCTTCTTTCCTGTGAATCAGCACTGAGTCATCTCAGATGGGACAAACACCACTGAGACCTTTACTGTCTAGAAGATGACACTGAGCCAGTCACACTGAAGTCAATTCATTAGTTAACAAAATCATCCTTATTCACCAGGAGGATACAGAAAAGAATAAGATAGTCTCTGACCTTGAGGAGGATATAATCTACTTGAGGAGACAAGATAAACATGTATTTAGAGAAGAACGACAGACCTAGGATTTCACCCACGTAGGGAAAGCCCAATTAGAAAATATCTTTGGCCAAATGCAGATCTGTATCTCCCCAGGAGCTTACAGTCTAAATCTGTTACCTGTGTAACTGAAAGATAAAGTCAAGCATTTATCAAGCATTATTAGATTGTGACTTGCCCAGGCTTTCATGATCCCTCCTTCTCAGAGGGAGAATTTGAACCCATGTTAAGTTAAAACACACTCTTTTGTTCAGTGGAAGTGGGACACAGATAGACAACTAAGGTGATTGACAAATATCCTTGATTACATATCCTTACTTCAAAGGAATTCTGCCACTCCTCAAACTTAGATTAACTCGGTATAAAGCTTGGAATAGTGGATAGAACACTGAACTTGGAGTCAGGAAAACTTGACTCCAAACATTTGCTATGTATGTAGCCATGGGCAAGTCAGTTAATATCTCTCAATCTCAGTTTCCTTATCTGTAAAATGGCGATAATATTAGCACCAACCTTCAAAGATAAGATAATTAATCCAAACCTTTTTTCAAAATGCCAAGAAAAGTTCCAAAAGGATAAATGACATAGATATAAAAGGTTAAACCATTAAAAATCAATAGAATGAGAAAGATTTTCTTTCATATCTATGGATAGAGGAAGAATCCATGACCAAACAAATTAGAAAGGCTCATAGCAAACAAAATGGATGATTTTCACTACATAAAATTAAAAGGGTTTTGTACAAACAAAACCCAACCCCATTAAAATTAGAAGGGGAAAAAGATTTTTTAAAGTTTTTTGAAATTTTGAAAAGAGAAAAAAACTTTTCGTCAAGTTTCTGTGATAAAGGTCTAGTTTCTCAGATACAGAAGGAGTTGATCCCAATTTATAAAAATGATTGCCATTTGATAAATGGTCAAAGAATGTGAACAGGCTGTTTTCAAAGGAAGAAATCCAAGCTATTGACAACCATATGAAAAAATGCTCCAGATCATTAATAGATAAATGCAAATTAATGCAACTCTAAGGTTCCAAAATCATTCTCACAAAATTGGTAAAGAAAACACAAAAGCGGGGCAGCTAGGTGGTGCAGTGGATAGAGCACCAGCCCTGAAGTCAGGAAGACCTGAGTTCAAATCTGGCCTCAGAACAAACACTTGACACTTACTAGCTGTGAGACCCTGGGCAAGTCACTTAACCCCAATTGCCTTAAAAAAAATAAGAAAAGAAAACACAAAGGGAAAATGATAAATGTTGGAGAGACTGTGGGAAAACAGGCACATTGATGAACTATTGATAGAACTTTGAATTGATCCAGCCATTCTGGAAAGCAGTTTGGAACGCTGCCTTGAAAGTCATTAAACTGTGTGTAACCTTTGACCCAGCAATACCGCTACTCAGTCTGTACCTAGCAGAGATCAAAGAGATCAAAGAAAGTGGAAAGGCACATTGTTACAAAAATATTTATAGGGGCTCTTTTTGAAGTGGCAAAGAACTAGAAATTAAGGGAGGGAGAAGCTCATCAGTTGAGGAATGACTGAACAAATTATGGCATATGATTGAAGTAGAATACCATAGTGCCACAAAACAAGATGAAAGGGATAGTTTTGGAGAAACCTGATAAGACTCATATGAACTGATGCAGAATGAAGTGAACAGAACCAGGAAAACACTTTATACAGTAACAATAACATTGTAAAGACAAACAACTTTGAAAGACTCTGATCAATGCAATGACCAATCACAATTACAGAGGAATGATGATGAAGTATGCTATCTACTTCCTGACAGAAAGATGATAGACCCAAGATGTAGAATGCAACATAAATTTTTGAACATGGTAAATATGGGTATTTGTTTTGCTTGACTATGCATATTTGTTAAAGGGTTTTTTTTAAGGGAGAGTTTGGAGGGGGAAATGCTTGTTAATTTAAAATTAATTTTAAAATCAGAGAGGAGGATGAAGAAGGGAGGGAGGGAGTGGATATGATATCCATGGATCTAAAAAGAGAACTCAGAGGAAGATTGATTTAATCACAGCTTTGTGGAAAGCTCCATGGTCAACAACAGTAAATAAGCATTTATTAAGCATTTACTTGGGCCCTGCACTGTGCTAATCACTAGGAATAAAAATACAAGCAAAAAGACAACCCCTGACCTCAAGAAGCTTACATTCTAATGGGGAAAGACAACACATAAAAGGAAGCTAGAAAGGGAGACAAGGGAAAGATAACCAGTACAGGTGCATGACAGAGAAGTAGTTCAGAGTGAAAAATAAAGAGATGGCAGGCTGGATACCTTTCTTAAATGAAGATATTGGGAGGAACTTATCCAATAGGGAAGGGAGGACCTCAGGGGTGGAGAGTACTTCTGAAGTGAGAATTCCAGGACTGAATGGATTTTCCAGGATAAAGAAGTTTTTGGAGCAAGATGGAACTGTCCAGAGTGTAGCATGGTGTGATAAATGATAGGACTAAAGGAGGAGTCCCTCAGGTCCCTTAAAGGGAGTGGAGGCTTAAAGGCAGAAGAGCACAAAAGTTGGCAGGAAGAGACACAAGGGCCATTGCAAGTTGTATCTGTCTCAACTTCTTGTATGAAAGTGGTACCCAGACTCATGAGTGAAACGTAATATTTCTTAGACTCTCAGCCAACAGCTCAGAAACTTGAATTTCTAACCTATGAACCCATTTTTGCTCCATCAGAGGGGTTTGGGGAAAATGCTTTGCTCTGATGTCCTGACCTCCTCAGAGTCACTTTGTGTGAGGTGTTATTATGTTCTCCTACAGTCTCCCTCTTAAATGGATGATCAGAATAGCAAGTGGATAATTCTTTTCTACTCAACTGTGCTGCACCTTTACCTAATTTGAGAGCACAAAGAAAAATTAATAGATGGCCACTTTATGTAAATGCCTCTCTCTTTTATATCTTATTATATTTCAGGGAAAGGAACAGCTCTGACATTTAAAGAATGGAGAGGTTTTTCAATGGAAATTTGTTAGAATGTGCTTGGCAGTAATGGTTTTCCTTTGTTAGGGTTTTCTGGGAGTCTGTGAGTGTGTGTGATTTTGAAGACCATCAGCTCAGGATTAAATTGATGCATCTTTGAGAAGTATGAGTCTGGAAGGGACCATTTGCCAGCCTTCAGGATCATCTGTTCCTAAACCATCATTAAAAGAGGGCTCAAAACTGGTTTCCTGAAATTCTAAGTATTCTCCCCCACTTAAAACTGGTTCTTGGATTATGAAATCAGTCAAGATGCAAATGAACCTAGTAGCTTAGTGTTTCTCAAAACAAAAGACTTCAGCTACTGGGGTAAGGATTTACTATTTGGTGAAAACTATTGGGAAAATTAGAAAGCAGTTTGGCAGAAATTAGATTTAGACCAATACCCTACAACCAACAGTATAACCACAACAGGAAGGGTATGCTATATATGCTACATACAGACAGGTAAACAAGACAAGTGCAGGGGTATGCTGCAGCCAACTCCAATCACCACAAGAGCCTACTGCTAAATTTTCAGTTTGAGCACTTTCACCTTATAAATTGGGAAATTGGCAAACACTACAAATCAGGGCTTAATTTTTTTTGTTTTTTTGATGTCTAGACTTAAGAAAGTGGTGGATAGAATATAAATAATATAGATTAAACTTAAAAGTATACCATATATAGATATAGATATAGATATATTTTTTTCCCCAGAGAGCTAGTTGTTAATGTCCTCCTGACCCCAAGGCCAGAGTTCTATCCACTGTGCCACCTGGCTGCTTCCACTGATTTATTTACCTTTAATAGTAAATCATATTGACTTAGAGCCAGTACCTCTAAGCAAAGGCACTGACTATAACGAACAATATTACTCTATCACAAATATATGTGATATCATTAGAAAAAGTGGGCACGTGAAGTTCACTAGGACAGAGGCTAGCACTTAGGCCCAGGTCATTTACACCTCTGGCATTTCAGGATCTCAATATCCTTTCACCTCTTTCATATCCTTCTGTAATTCCCCCTGGGTGCAGCATCTCTGATAGTCAGGTCATTTATCTCATATGCCTGGTCCTATTCCTCTCTACAATTTGACTCCCCACAGACAGGGCTTCTCCTCTGCTCCCAAAGTTCCTCCCATCTTGTGACTTGATTGACTGATCATGCTTCATGACTCCCTGGCAGGGTGACTTATCCTGGACAAGTAGGTTTTCCTGACTCCAAAGCCAACCTTTTACCCACTATGCTAAAATAACACCTACGTAGTCAAGGACGTTGCTTCTGAGAATCATTTTATCTGACCTCCCAGCATCATCTAGGCAAAAAATATTCTCAGTCTTCTAATGTGAGTGATTTAGGTCAGTTTCTAATCTCCTTCCTTTTCTTTCTCTTTTTTTGGAAGCAGATGACTGGGTACGTTTCATGGAGTTCTTGGTAAACATCAGAGATTTCTAAATGGGGAGGTCCCCCATTCAGTGATCAGATGCCAGGAGTTCAAAATAACCATTTTCTTTCTTTCTCCTTTAAAAATAATATTCTGACCTTAGCAAACATCAGCCATTTTCTTGAATCCAGGATCACAGCATTTTAGAATCAAAAAGGGAACAAGCTCTGAAGTACCTTCTTTCTCCTATTAGAATTTCCCCCTCCCAGCGAAGTACCTAGAGTTCTCATGTTTTTCTTTTTTCCTTTCTTTTTTTTTTTGGCCAGGCAATGGGGTTAAGTGACTTTGAAAGCTCTCTTTAAATTCCCCCAAACTCATAATCTTTTGTGTACACACACATATATACACATGTGTATATATAAATATGTTTGTGTGTGCATATATGAATATATGTGTATGTATACACACATACACAAAATTCTTCCTAAAATCAAGCTGTTCCCAGTTCTAATTTAGAAAAGATGTGATGAAATCATTCATAGTATGGTTCTAATAGCTAGTGAGAAATTAAATACACATAAAAGAAATAATACTTTAAGCCTGAATAACCCAAATGACTGAAACTCTAATTTGGGGGTTTTAGTAGAATTTAAGCAAAGGAGAAGATACTTTGGGGCAAGAAGTATCTTCCCAGCATCTCACAAAAGGCTGTTGTTCATCCTTTGTTTTCAAAGAGGACCAGTGACATCATGGAGTGATGTCTTAACTTGCATGTGAATTGGATTTAAGTGAGGCAGAGATGCACAAAGTCATCAGCCTCACTCTCTCTTCCAGAGTCATGGAAGTCCAGTAGCAAGACAAAAGTCAGGATGACCAATGATGGCCCAGGATTCAGTGGATGACCTTGGCGTCTTCCACGTCTGACCAAGGTCTAAGCATTCCACAGCACTGACTTCTACCACCTTCATGGCTGGTGGAACAAATTGTTCTCATCTGCCCATTCTGCTGGTGGACATCTTCACACACTTGGAGTAGACATTCCGCCAACTCACCCATGGGTTTGAGGCCTGTCAGTCACCCTCAGCTTGGCTTAGCCCATCTGCTGAGATGGTTTTACTGGGGTATGGCCACTGCACGTGCTATGACTTCATGGAGCCATAGGTGAGAGTTGAGTGACAAGTGGACACCAAAGGTGGATGAGTAGCCTTGAAAAAGGCTTAACAAACCCTCACACCAGAGACCCTAGTCCTCTGAGACCTCAGAGGCCATCTAGTTCGACCTCCTCATTTCACATCTCTTTCACTTTATGTATAAGACAGAGAAAGAGAAGATGCCCATAGTGTTTCATGTAGTGCCCATTATGTAGTACTGTGTTAAGCACTTTTTTACAAGTATTATCCCATTTGATCTTCATAACAACCCAGCAGGTAGGACCTGTTATTATCCCATTTTACAGCTGAGGAGACTGAGGTAAACAGAGGTTAAGTGACTTGCCAAGGGTTGTCTAGCTAGTAAGTGTCTGAGGCTGGATTTGAATTCAGGTCTTCCTGACTTCAGGCCTAGTACTCTATCCATTGGACCACTTAGCTGCCTGAAGGAACCGAGGTTCAAAGAGTTTAAGCAACTTACCCAGAGTCACACAGATAGTAAGCATTAGAACCTTGGTCCTCTGATTCTCATGTCAGTGTTCTTGCCATTAAATCATACAGCCTTACTGCCCTGCCCCCTTTCTCTTTCTCTCTCTCTCTTTTTCTCTTTCTCCTTCCTTCCTTTCTTCTTCTGTCTTTCTCTTCCTTCCTTCCTTCTTTTCTTCCTTCCTTCCTTCCTTTCTCTTTCTTTCTATTTATCTTTTAATATTGCTGAAAAAAGAAGCAGGGAAAAAATAGATGTTCTATTCCTCTTTCCAATCTCCATCTCTTTCCCTCTGTCCCTTTTCCTCCACCCCCACCTCACCACAGGCATTCTGGATGTTTTTAGCAAGGAAACATTCAGCATCCCTTAATAATCCCAGGCTGAACTTCAAGTCACAGTTTTGATGTGCTCCTACTATCTGGTGGAAGCAGTCTCCAACAGATGGGAAACTATTTCACCTCACAGCTTTTAAGAGAAGACTAGGTTACATAAAATCTTGTTAATGATTAAAAGGGAGAGACAGAATCATCCACAGAACCTCCATGGGTAGGTGTTGTTGAAGATTTGATTTTAATACAGAGATAAGTAGCCTGTCACTTCTAGCCAAATCCCAGTAGCAATCAATCCATCAACAATCATTTAAATACTTATTAAGCCTGTACTAGGTACCTGGGAGACAAAGAAAAAAAATAAACAGTTCCTGTTCTCAAAATGTCTACAATTTATTGGGGCAAATAGATCATACCATCTCTTAGTCCCTTTAAAAAGTATTGAAGCAAATTATAGATTTTGCATATTTTATGCAAAGGCAAAATGCTGATTCTCTTAGTTTAAGAGGAGGGCAGTACAGGTTAGTTGAGAATCAGAGGACGAGGACCTATGTTCAAATTCTCCCTCTGATATTTATGGCCTAAACAACAGTCATTTAATCTTCCTGGGCCTCAGTTTCCTCTTCTTTAAAATGGGAAGGGGTTGCACTAGGTACCCTTTGAGGCACCTTTTAGCTCTAAAGCCGTGATCCTATAAACTTCTAAACATTTAGAACTATTGGAAAATAGAATTGATTGCCTCCATGACTGTCAAGAAAGTGAGTTCTCCTCCAAGAAGGATGTTCAAGTAGAGACTGGTTGATTATCTATCACTGATAATGTAGAGAGGGATGTGGCTCATATTTCAGGTATTGATTGGACTAAATGATCTCTGAGGTTTTTATATCTCTGATTTGGTGACTCTGACTTTATGAAACAAAGCCATATGACCCTGCCAGCTCTACATTCTATAGTTCACAGTCTGAAAACAGAATTGGTATCAAAAAGCACCAGAAGTGAAAGCCAAATTCATGGCTAGAGCCAGTGGCTAGAAAAACAAAGGACAGAGGTGAAATAATAAACAGCCAATTTTTAATTGTGAATATGAATTCTAAAAGAGAGCTGTTGTGTCCCAGGCACCAATTCATGTTGCCAAAAAAAGAAACCAAACAATCCAATTACATTTTAAATGAGTACAGATACATGAAGCAATTTAGGAAATTGCTAAACCCAAATCATGTCCCTAATTGTGATGAAAAAGCAGGTGACCACACAAGGTTACTGTGTGTAGGAAAATTCTTAAAAAATCTTAGTTGTTGTTGAAAATCATACTGAAGATAGTATCTGAATCCAGTCCAACAATCACTTAATAAAAATTTTCTCTGTTCTAGGCACTGATGACATAAAGACAAAGCAAAAAACAAAAACAAAAACAAGTTACTGCCCTCAAGAATTTTACATTCTACTTAAAGAATACAATAGGTACCCAGATGAGTGTATGCTGTTTACCCAATTCTTTGAGGAGGGAATGAGCACTAACAACTAGGAAGATCAGAAGAAGTGGTGGATGAGTAGCCCTAAAAAAAGAAAAACCCTGTTTGCTTCAGTTTCCTGTCTTTAAAACGAGCTAGAGAAGGAAATGGCAAACCATTCTAGTATCTTTGCCAAGAAAACCCCAAATGGGAGTCATGAAGAGTCAGACGTGATTGAACAGCAACCAAAAAAAGTCAATGTGAGGCCCATAGGAATCCATTTTTATTTGAGTTTGACTCCACTGAACTAGACAACTTCCAAAGTTCCTTTCAGCACTGACTCTATCATCCTATCACATCTCACTAAAATCCTTCCTCCAGATCTTTTAACACTCCATAAGTACCATTGCAGCATTTCAGCCATCCATCTATTACATGATAAGCCTATCTTTTCTTTTTCAACCATACATTTCCTTTATGATATGCTTTACACAACTTGCTATTTGCCCAAGTCATAGTTGGTGATGAGCTGCAGATTGCTAAAATCTACTATTCACATCTTCATGGCCCTTTATATCACATGCAAATTTAATTCTTTGGAGATTAATAGGATTTCATGACTCATATTTCCACCTACCATCACTAGAGCAACAATGACGTTAAAGAGAGATTATTATCTCATCAAAAGAAGGTTAGCTCTATTATATTTTAACCAATATCATAGTCCTGAGGGAGGCTTGAATTTCAATATTGTAGCTACAGTTCCCTGTCTTCCCAGGTCCCTACAACACAGGACTCAGTATGACTGTGAAAGATATAAGCCTCCCTGAAACAGCTTTGTTAAAACTTAAGAAAAACAAATCAGGAAATAGAAAAGAGATGTCCACATGTACCTTCTCAGACACATTAATCATAGATCCTAGAATGCCAGAGCCAGGAAATCAAATCAGATTGTCTAGTGAACCACTAGCTCCATTTTTCAAGCGAAGAGGCTTGAGTTTCAGAAAGACCAAGTGATTCCCCAAGGGATACAGAGCCAGTAAATGGCAGACCTGGACCTAGCATCCTTTTCTCTTGGCTCTTTCCATCATTCTCCATCTTAAGTTCAGCTATGCCTTCTTCCTGTGAGATTGCAAAGCTTCAGTGAATAATAACAACAAAAATAATTAGCATTTCTATAGTACTTTAAGGTTTACAAAGCACTTCAAGATATTCTCTGATCTTCACAACAACTTTGGGAGTTAGGTGCTATTATTATCCCTATTTAAAAATAAGGAAACTGAGGCAGACAAAGGTTAAGTGACTTGACCAAAGTAACAAATAGTCACATTGCTAGTTAGTGTCTAAAACTAGATATGAGGTTAGTATTCCTCACTCCAAGTCCAGTACTCTGTCCTCCGTGCAATCTCAATTCAATTCAATCTTCATCTACCTTTACCTTTGTTTTCATTGTTTGGTGGTTTTTCAGTCATGTCTGACTATTTATGATCCCATTTGGGATTATTTTTGGCAAATATACTGGAGTAGGTTTGCTATTTCCTTCTCCAGCTCATTTTACAGATGAGGAAACTGAGGCAAACAGGGTTAAGTGACTTGTCCAGAGTCACAAAGCTACTAAGTGTCTGAGGCCAGATTTGAACTCAGGAAGATGTGTCTTCCTGACTCCAGACCTGGCATTCAATCACTTCACCACTTAGCTGCCCCCACCCAAACATTAATCATCAAGGAAGGGATTGTTCAGGGGGTAGGGGCAGGTAGGTGGCACAGTTGATAAGAGTGAAGGGCCTGAAGTCAGGAAGATACATCTTCCTGAATTTAAATCTGGCCTCAGACACTTAGTAGCTATGTGATCTTGGGCAAGTCACTTAACCCTGTTTGCCTCAGTTTCCTCATTGGTAAAATGAGCTGGAGAAGGAAATGGCAAACCTACCCCAGTGTCTTTGCCAAAAAACATCCCAAATAAGGTCACAAAGAGTGAGACACAACTGAAAAATGACTAACCGATAAATATTCAGGGGAAGGCTACAGCTCCTTCAGTGTTAAAGATAACAGGAGAAAGATAACAATGATTTTGATTTTGTAGCAGTGGATATTGAAGGAAAAAAGGTGGAAGTTTAGGAGCTGTGGTAGAAGAGGGAACATTTTAGCAAATGATAGAGGGATTTTCCACCCACCACTTAAAAGGAGGAATGAGTGGCAGACAGATGCAAGGAAGCTGTATTTCCAAGGCCCATAGCTATTCAACACTTGTTTGCTCATCTCAGAACAAAATACTGAGAGGCCAGACCTTAAAGGGAATAAAAATTACTCAATTCAAAATCAAGTGAAAATGCTATGGGCTCAAAGCCAGAGAATGTTCTTGAATTGGACTTTTTTTTTAATGCCCTAAATTTAACCAGCTGGATTTCTTTTTAAGTACCATTCTATTTAACCTTTTGAAATGAAGCATCTGCTTTTTAATGGGAAATCTACATTTCGTTGTAAGGATAGAACAGAAAGTTTTTGACTTGGTTACTTTACAGAAAAATTAATTCAGACACTTCCTCCTGCCTTCTCTGTGTCTTTAAGCCACCATGGCTGTGAAACTGGCTTGAATGGCAACCACTGTTTGGAGAAGATGGAAGAAAGAGGAGACTAGAATAGTTGATTTGGGCCATTACCAGACCAGGTGGCCTGTATAGATAGATGTAGCTACTATGTAGCTACTGCCTAAACAATCCCTTCAAGGCTCAAGTCTAGAGACTATACTGAGTGAACAATTCAAAGCCACAGTTACAGAGTAGAGCTCTAACCTGCTCTTATTCTATTCTCTAGGGTGTGGGTCACAGCTTGGGAATGATTGCCAACTCAATGATTCTGTTGATTCAGAAAGGATACTGATAGAATATTATTAGAAAATGAGGGAGAGGGGCAGCTAGGTGGCACAGTGGATAGAGCACCGGCCCTGAAGTCAGGAGGACCTGAGTTCAAATTCGGCTTCAGACCAAACACTTGACACTTACTAGCTATGTGACCATGGGCAAGTCACTTAACCCCAATTGCCTAAAAAGAAAAAGAAAAAAAAAGAAAATGAGGGAGAGAGAAGGGGCAAGGGAGGGGGAGAGAGAAGAAGGGAAGGAAAAAGAGAGAGAGAGAGAGGGAAGGAGGGAGAGAGAGAGAGAGAGAGAGAGAGAGAGAGAGAGAGAGAGAAAGAGAGAGATCAAGTATTGTTTGAACTCCTACTAGGTACAAAGTGTAATATGCACCGTAGGGGAATAAGGTCCCTTCCTTTAAGGATATTACAATCTAATTATATGATAATGACAATAACAACAACAGCTAGCATTTCCACAGCACTTTAAGGTTTTAAAAAGCATTTTACGTGTATTATCTCATTTAATCCTTACAACAATCCTCTAAGGTAGATATTATTATCTCTATTTTACACATGAGGAAACTGAGGCTGAGAGAGGTTACATAATTTGCCCAGGATCACACAACTAGTAAGTAACTGAGGCAGGATTCATTCAGTCAGTCAATAAAGATTTATTAAATGCCAACTGGGTGTCAGGTGCCATGCTAAGCTCTAGAGACACAAAGAAAGGCAAAATGACAGTTCCTGCTCTCCAGGAGCTCACAACAGCAAATGAAGTATATACAGAATACTTTGGAAATAATCAAGAAGGAAGGCATTAGGATTAAGGGGGTTGAGAAAAGGTTTCCTATAGAAGATAAGATTCTAGCTCAGGCTTAAAGACAGGACGGGCTTAAAGACAGGGAAGACAGGAGGTGAAGATGAAGAGGGAGAGCATTCCAAGCATGGGCATAATTATTGAAAATCCCCACTCAAGAGATGAGTTTTCATAGTTGAGGAATAGCAAAGAGGCCAATGTCATTGGAGGAGGAGGAGGTAGCCCATAAGGTGTCAGAAGACTGGAAAGTTGAGGGAAGGGCAGGTTATAAAGGGCTTTGAATGCCAAACAAAGGACTTTATATATATGAGCCTGGAGGTGATAGGGAGCCATTGGAATTTATTGATTAAAGGAATGATGTGGTCAGATCTGTACTTTAGGAAGACTACTTTGAATGCTGAGTGGAAGATGGACTGAAGTGGAAAGAGACTTAAGGTAAGGAGATCAACCATCATGCCATTATAATAGTCTAGGGATGAGGTACTGGCACCAGGATGGTGGCAATGTCAGAATGGAGGAGGGGCATCTGCAAAAGATGTTGCACAAGTAAAATTGATATGTCTTAGTAACAATTGGATACGGGAAGTGAGAAAGTATGAGGTGTCATGGATGACACCTCAATTGTGAGCCTGGGTAACTGGGAAGATAGTGGCACCTTCTACAGAAATATAGAGAAGTTAGGAATCAAACTCGGGTCTCCCTGATTCCTGTTCCAGAACTCTGTCCTCTTTATCACCTAACTGTCTCACATGACACCTCACTGGGGAGATAAAGCATAGACACATGGCTTGTATGGTAAATGCCAAATGGTGGCACAAACAATTACTGTAGGAGTTTAGAGAAAGGTGAGATAACTTCAAGTTGGATTGAGTACAGAGGGATTCAAAAGGGAAATGAGATTTGAGATGGCTTTAAAGGAAGGCATTGTAAGTATGTGACAAAATAGAGTTACTTAGGCTATATAGCCTTAATGGCCATAGTAAACAAGGAGGCTTTAAGCTATTATCCTCTGCCTTTCTATGTGACTTATCCAGGGGAGCCAGTAGCTAAGATGTCTAGTATGTAAATGAGCCAACCCTAAGGTCATTTGAAGAAGACTATTGGGTCCCCTGCCTCTTTGACCTATAAAAATCCCCTTTCTCAACCCTCTTGTTGAGAGTGATACAATCTCCCAATGCTGGCATCCTGAGACCTTATACCTTGAACCCTCTCCTCGTGAGTGGTCCTATGTGGCTGATATGCCATCTATGTACTCCCTCCTTCTCCTTCTCCTTCCCCTCTGCTAACCCCATCTCACTTCTCCACTCCTGCTTATGCTTTGTGCCATGTAGTAATAAATTGAGTTGCAATTGAATCCTGAAAATGCATTCTTCCTGAATCTTTGAACCCCAAGTGGGCTGCTTCTTAAGCTAGAGGCATGGAAACTTGGTCTCAGTACTCTAACCTTGAGAACTCTTTGACTCATTCTAATTCAAAGGGAGTTAGGATTTTAATAGAAGAAACAAGGAGGAGAGCACACTAAGAATAGTAAAGAAGAAAGAAGGGACATATAAAGGGAAACAGGCAGCTAGGTGGCAATGTGGATAAGGCACCAGGCTTGTAGTCAGGGAGACCTGAGTTCAATTTGAGCTTCAGACACTTACTAGCTGTGTGACCCTGGGCAAGTTACTTAACCCTGTTTGCCTCAGTTTCCTCATCTGTAAAATGAACTGGAGAAGGAAATGGCAAACCACTTTAGTATCTTTGCTAAGAAAACCCCAAATGGGGTTAAGGAAGAGTCAGATACAACTGGTATGACTGAACAACAATAAAGGGAAACAAGTAGAATGCATAGGAAAAAGGGAAGAATTGGAGAGATTGTGTTTGTCCTTTATTCTTGAAGAGGACCATGACATCAGGGAGATGATGACACGACTTGCAATTAACGGACTTTGACTTGAGTGAGAGAGGGCTGTGCAAGGTCACCACCTTCACTTTCTCCTCCAGAACCATCTGGGTCCAGTGGCCAGATATTCATCAGGATGGCTGGACATGGCCCACGATGCAGTGGGAGACCCTGGCCATTAGCTCTACCTGGAGAGGTAGAAATAGGAAAGGAAGAGGGTAAACCATTATCTTCCCATTGACTGCCCCCATAGCAATCCCAGAAACCCACACCTCTCTTGTCCTTCTTAACCTTGTATCCCCAAAATTGGTCTAGTAGCAATCTATCCTATGGCCATTTCCAGGTCAGAGGCCTCTGCAATGTGTCTTAGAGATCTGACTCTCTGGTCCTGTGTTAGGAAAGATGGACCCACAATCCTGAGGCTGCTTGGCTTTTTGCTCTAATGCATCCTGGGGAGGTGGCAGAATCACTGGGTTTCTTCTGCCACCATTCTTTCTCCTTCAGATGGATTAGACAGTGAACTTCCCTCAGGAAATGATCCCCAAAGGAAGGACAGTCAGAGCCTACTCTACTTGCCTATACCTGCCCCTTATTCTGTTCTCTTGGGTGTGGGCCCCAGTTTGGGAACTATTGCTATAGTTTTAATTTAATTTAATTTAATTTCACAAACTAAATTCTACACAAGGGTTCTCTTCCTAAAACATACTAACTATGTATGTTGGGGGAGGAGCCCCATCCTCTCCCATATTTCCAGGCATGGTAAGACATTTTTGGGCAGCCATTATATGCTCATGGCTGAATTATATATGTTTAAAGTGAAGGGGGCTTACCCAAGGGAAAAAACACAGTAAATGTTGTTGTAAATATTTTCAGATCAAGTGATATGTCTCTGAAAAAGTGTTTTTTGGTCTGGGAGCCAGGTGGTGGTGTAGCTGAGATTATAGGTGGGGCATTATTAAATCAAGATATCACATTAGATTCAAACAAGTCTTTTATGTGTCCAAGGAACCAAAGAACAACCAATTACTATTCTAAAAGTTTGCCTCAAGAAAGAATTTCTTCACTGAGGAATCAGGCAGAAGAAACTGCAACAAGTATGACCCCAAAAATGAGGAATTTCTTTCTCAACCCAAGTCTCTGTGTTGTGCAAAGCAGCAGTCATGCAAATTAACATATACCCACTCAATAAGGGTATCTAAAATTAGCCCCTAGGAAAGGACACAAGGCAGAGGTTACCTCTGACAGAGCTGGGAAATTTTAACCTAATTGAATTACAATGGTGGCTCCAGAAACAAAGTAGAAGAGTTATTGCCCTAGTCATTTGCTTCTTTTTCTTTTAATCAAGTTGCAGCCCATTGGTAGAGTGTAGTCATAGACATAATAGAATCTGGGGATAGGAAGGCACCTTATTCACCTTCTATCCCAGTAAAATGGCCTATTAACTCTACCTTATATTCAAAATTCGGTCTTTTTCCTTGGTAATGATCCTTCCTGTCTGTAGTGCATTCCCTCCTTGCCTTAGTTCAAGTGCCACCTCCTCCACAGATGCCTACTGCTCCTCCTAGTCACTAGTCATTTTACTTCCTCTTGACATTACTTTTTATTTACTTATCTGCAGATATGTTCTACTGTTCTTTCCCTACCTCAGCTCGAGTAGAATGCAAGCTACTTTAATACAGGGACTGTTTGTTAATCTTTGCTTCTCTCAGGTCCAGCGTAATTCCTTGCATCTAATAGGCGCTTTGTTGTAGTTGTTGTTGTTGTTAGTCCTTTGTTTTCAAAGAGGACCAATGACATCACAGGGTGGTATCTTGACTTGAGTATGAATTGGATTTAAGTGAGGCAGAGCTGCATAAAGTTGTCAGTTTCATTCTCTCTTCTAGAAGCATCAAAGTCCAGTGGTAAGACAAATATGGTGATGGCCAGGGATACAGTGGATGGCTTTGGCATCTTTGTTGTCTGAGTAGGCTCTAAGCATGCCACAGTGCCTGTTTCAGTCATCTTCTTGGCCATTGGAACAAATTGTTCCCATCTGCCCATTCTGCTGGGTAAATCCTCACATGCTTGGGACAGACATCCCCCTAAATCACCAATGAATTTGAAGCCTGTCAGTGACCCTCAGCCTGGTTCAGCCCATCTGCCAAGACAGTATTACCAAGGTGTACCTGCTGTGCATGCTATAGCTTCTTGGAACCATGGGTAAGAGAATTGAAAGAATTTACCTTACAGGTCATCTAGTCCATTAAATGCAGGAATCTATTCTATTCCATCATCTATCTCCTGATTGAATATCTCCAATTAGAGGTAGCTTATTACTTCACAGATTGCTCCAATTAACATAATTGTTAGGAAGCTTCTCCTCATTAGTTTTAATTTTACTCTCTGGGACAAAAGGAAGGAAGGAAGGAAGAGAGCGAAGGAGGGAGGGAAGGAGGAAACAAGCATTTATTAAGTACCTATTATGTGTTAGGCATTGTGCAAAGAGCTTCACCAATATTATCTAATTGGATCCTCACAACACTGAAAGGTAGATGCTCCCTATTTTAGATTATCCCTATTTTACAATTGAAGAAACTGAGTCAGACAGAGGTGAAATGACTAACTCAGGATCACACAGATAGGAACTGAACTGTCTGAGGTTGGATTTGATCTTAGGTCTTCCTTATTCCAGGTCTAATATTCTACCCACTGAACCACCATCTGCCTCTTGTCTCTGGACAGACCATTCATATGTTTGAAGAAGTAGACAGATCACTTGAGTTCTGCATAACAGTGGGACTAAAGCCAATTAGAGGTCCATTCTAAGTCCAGCACCAATGTGATGAGCCCCTGGGGGTAGAGGATGGCTAAAGGAGGCTGGCTGCCCAAGGAAGGGTAAACCAGCCCAAGTCAGGAACAGAGCAGACTGAAGCTTCCATGCCAATCAGCATTGGGATCAGACCCTTGAGTACTCTCTCCACTTCCATCCTAGGTGAGATAAGGAGACCCAACCTAAAAAAAAATTATGCCCATAACTCAACACAATGCTCCTAATTTCAGCACAACTCCAGTTCTCTCTTAGTTCATAACTCTGACTTATGTACTCGCAGAGCCAACTGCCATCATCAAGGCTTCTCTGTGTTCAAGGTCTACCTGTAAGAACTGGAATTTTTATATCCTAGGGGGAGATGGCTTCAGAGCCCTAACCACTCCCTGAAAACATTCCTCAAGGTATCTATGCATGCTGCATTGCCTTGTCCTTCTCACTCCATTTATGTTTACTGTAATTTTTGGATTTCAACTGCTTTTGGCAGCTGTGAACCTCTTGCTCTTTTTATAAAGGGGAAAGGTGGAATGGGTTAAAGCAAGAGCAACACTACTTGAAAACTGGTTCTTTCTAACACAACCTGGTCTCATTAGCATAGGACCCATATAGGCTTAAGTAATGATGAGAAAGGCAAGCTGGGAAATGAAGAGCTCCATGGTGCAGGGAAGAGGAGAAGGAAGAAATGCTTGGTTTATAGAAGGTACAGTCAAATAAGAAAGAGAAGAGAAAATTTTCCTCTCTGTCCCCAAGGCTGACAGTAATTAAGAAGACTTGGGCAATTTGGAGGAGATTGAGTCTATGAGACAAACTGTGAGAGTTTGAGTGGGAGAAGATAGGTGTCTTTATGCTGCACCCACGCGAAGTACCATGGATAGTGCCTAGTGCTGAAGACCGAATCATCAGATGTTTTAAAGCATGCCCTTAGAGATCATATAATCCAGTCCCTTCATTGTCAGATAAGGGAATTAAGCGCTGAAAGATGAAATAAAACGCCCAAAGTCACACAAGTAAGTGATGGAGCCAGAACCGGAATCTAGGCTCCCAGCTCCCAGGTTAGATCTCTTTCCACTAACTCGCACTGCTTCTCCGTTGATAACTGCACAAAGCGAACATTTTTTCAACTTGATGAATTCCGGAAGTCTACCTGCAGGGATGCTTTACTGCACTCTATACTGGGTTTCATCTTCGCTTTTCTGACTTCGATGGGCTGTGTCTATAAATCCCCAATGTCTAACGTTTTCTGTCTTCCTTCTTATTTCTAGTCCTTAGCTTCTATTAATATGAAGACAAGAAGACGGAAGTAGGCATTTGTCAGGTGACTGTGGGGAAATGGAAGAATGGAATGGTGAGAAACTGGCAGTAACATAATCCTAGGTCTTACCACCCCCACCGGCATGTAAGTTAGTTAAAAGCACGGGAAGAATTCAACAGTAACACTATGTGGTTTGTAAACAAATATGTCTTACGTGTGACCCTACCCTTATGGACCACCCTATTGAATGGAAACTAATGGGCTTTTTCACCAAACTCCCCTTCCATTCTAACTTGGTTTCCCTCAACTGTGCTTTATCCTGTCTTTCTCATCCTTTTTCCATCTTTTTTTCTTTTATAATCCCCAGTTTTCTCCTTCTCTACCTATGCAGCCCCCAACAATTTTCAAAGACCACGAGAGGAGGGGAACTCCAAGTACTGAGAGGAGGCAGGTTAAAGGTGGGAAGGGAGAGGAGGGGAAAATATGGGAAGATTTGTTTTGGTACCGGGAACTTCATCTGGTGCCACTGTTCTACAACCAATGCCTCTAGTTTGGTTCTGTCACTTGACCCTTCCCACTAGTCCTTTCTCTTCTTCTTGTCATCCATTCCTAGGGGTTTCTCCTTTGCCAGGGCTGCTCATCTCCAATCCGCCCTGCTCCCTTGGCCAAAGGGCAATGTGACTCACAGAGCTGCCACCAGCCCACGACTTTCCAGAAGCTTATAAGCCTGACCAGGAGACAACCGGTTGAGCTTCTCTACGGCCCGGCCCTACCCCCGCCCTATCCTCAGAGCTCGGCGCACTTGGCCTCCAGCCGTCAACCTCGCAACTGCGTTCTGAGGCCCGGCCGGGGCTCTAAGTGGAGAGGATGACCAAAACAGAGAAAGGGAGCGGGGAAGTCAGTTGGGCTCTGCGTGGCGCCCTGGCCGCCGTGGCGTTGCTTTCCGCGCTCAACGCGGTGGGCACAGTCTTCGCGCTGTGCCAGTGGCGCAGACTGAGCGAGGAGCTGCGGGCGCTGGAGGCGGAGAGGGTTCAGCAGGCGAGGGAGGACAGCGCCCTCCGCATCTTCCTCCAGGAGCTGAGTCGAGCTCCCCAGAACATCCCCGGCAACCCCGAGCCAGATCTCCCCGGGGCGGCGCGGAACAAGCGCAGTCATGCTGGGGAGCCCCAGCCACACATCCGGGCGGAGAACCAGGACATGCTGATGATGATGACTTATTCCATGGTGCCGGTAGGCGTAGGCGCTGTTCCCCTCTCCCCGCCTTCATCCCGCTCTCCACTCTGGGGTGGGCGGGAAGGGAGAAGATTGAGAGGGAGGACCCGCTAGGTTTGCAAGTTCTGAAGCTTTGAGCCTTTGGGTGTCCACATTAACCCAACCTAGATGCCACTTGGACGCCTCTTCCCAGATACATGTTTTAGTCTTAAAAAAGGACATTAGTGTGGGGGCGTACTCTTGAGTGTCTACTTCCTTTACGTGAAAGTTTTGGAAGCTTCCTCTCTGCAAAGAACCTATGTTGGCATGTAAAATGGTTGCATATATATTTGTAACATTGCTTAAGTATTCGAGCTTTTTTAGGTTCAAGGATATATAACTGTATCTGGCATGAGAAGAAATTACACTCTCAAAGAAGCTCTGGATTTTTATTTTTAAGTAAAAGATTTCCTAAGATTTAAAAAGAAAACAAAATAGTGGCCCCGATCTGTCTCCTGCCCAACTAAAAGAAAGAAGCATTCTCTTTGCCATGGGCCAGCTGGTGAGATTGTCTGACTTCCATTTAGGTGGGAAAAGAAAAACAAAACTTCAGTGCTCTCAATATTGCCCATGAAAAAAGCAGGCAGGGCCTAGCTGCCCACAAGAGTTGGGGGGGATTTAACTGGATGATTGGCTGCTGTTATTCTAATGCTTGAGATGTTCTTGAAAGTCAAATTTGAACTTTAGATTGGCAAAGGAAAAGGAAATTTAGGAAGATTAAATTCCAGGCTTATATATTGCTTTGGAGAGGGAAAAATGAACCACAGAAAGTTCATCTTAGAGTTTAGGATCATAGATTTAGAACTGGAAGAGACTTCAGGAGTCATCTGATCCACCCCTCTCCCTCATTTTACATCGGCCGACATAGGGGTGAAGTGAGTTGCCAAAGGTCACACAGGTAATAATATAGTGAAAATTTGAACCCAGGTCCTCTGACTCCAAATCCAGTGCTCTTTCCACAGCACCCACATAGAACAGTTCCTTAAACTATTCCTTTCAGAATTTAGAAATTTATTTAGCCTTTAGAAATGCATTATTTTTGCAATTTTAAGTTAGTGGGCTACTTTACTGATTTTAATTTAATAATTACCCAGCAATTACTTGTAGATTGCATTGACCTTTCCTATTTCATTTCATTATTATTATAATTACTGTGGGTTTATTTCACTTTATAATTAGAAGGAATTCAGTTCTGTCATCTGAAGTCAAGGGGTGTAGGAGGTTCTTTTGAGTATAAGATTTGTGGAGCTGTTACCACTTAAAATCCTATTACCATGAAGAATTTTAATATCTAACACAAACTAAAATAGTCCCAAGATTATGAGGAAGCAAAACTCATGCTTGGATGATCTCTTTAGGTAGATGACTTCCAATTCCAACCTTGCTTTCAACCAATATCGTATATTTAAATTCTGAACCCCCACCCCAAACAAAAATTACAGAAAGGACCCCCTTGCTTTTCCTCTACTGCAAAATTCATGCCTTTAAGAGAGTCTCTTGGGTCTCCTGCTTTTTTCTTCATTGGCCTAGCTGATATTCATGGTCTGTTTGGTTAGTTCAACCATATGCTTCCAACCTTAAAAATAGATCAATAGAAGAAGAATGCTTTCTAGTGAAAATTGTTTTTAATAAATATATCAAAAGTATCTCCTTATATCATAATCCATTAGGTGCTACAGAGATGAGGAAAGGCCAGAGCAACATATAAGCCTAGAAGCCAGGTTTCCTAAATTTTCTTTCCTTTGCCAATCTAAAGTTCAAATTTGATATTTAAGAGGACCTGAGGCCAATGGCATTCTAACATAGCAACTTGTTTAGAAAGAATTCTGCTAGCAAAAACATCAAACTTGTTAACAAGTTTGCAAGAATTTATTTATAAATCATTTCTAAAGGCATTACTTTACTTCCAATGATATGCTGAGCATCAGTCTCTAATAGAGCATGAAAGAACTTTCCTGAATACAGAAGATGCTACTGACACTCATAAAGCCAGATTTGGCATTTCTTTAGCAGAGTAACCAGTTATGCCATGCCAGCCACACTTGCCTCTTTGTTCTCCCTTGCAGGCCATGGCACACATAAAAAGCAGGGTGAGAAGAGAGGAGGGATACCTGATTACCAAGGAGGCCATGGCATGTTTTCAGGAAGTATTGTATTTACTCTTGGGCCACACTCCTAAATTCTTCTCACTTTCACTCTCTGCTATTCTCAGAAAAGAAGACTGATCTCTCTCTCTCTGTGTCTCTGTCTTTCTCCCTCCTTCCCTCTATCTCTCCCCTTCTCTGCATGTGCAAGTGTGTGAAAAAGAGACAGACTAAGAGAGAGATAGAGACTGAAAGAAAAGAAAGAGAGAGAAGAAAGAGAGGAAGAGGAGTGGGGAGAGAGGGAAGGAGGGAAGGAGAGAGAGAGAGAAAGAGAGAAACCTTCCTTTAGTACCAGCCCTAGCAACACAAGATACAAATATATTAATCTAAGTAGTGATGGAGATATAAAAATATTGTGATGCAATCAACAACTTTCTTCCTGAATCTTAGAAGCAATAGTAGTGAAAGATTGGTTGAGGTTGTGCTAGTACCTGAAACAGTGGAGAGGAATAGAAGTAGGCCTTTTCCCCTCAAAGAGAAACCTACTACTTCTCTTTGGTCTCTCTTACTCTCCTCTACCTTTGTTTCTCCTCCCTTTGAGTTTTTTCTGCCTTTCTCTGTCTTTTCCTTCCTTTGACCTCATCTCTTTATTGACCCATGGATGTTTACTCTGGCCTTTCTTCATCTCTGTAGCACCTAACTCAAGGAAGGGCTCATAATAAACACTCAACACTTGTCAAGCTAATTATACATTAAATATGCATGTTGAAATGCTAAAGTAATGATTCAAGATTCATAATATAAATCTGATAATACTCTGATTCTGGACCAGGGCTCATGCAACCAAGTCAGTGCAGTAAACCAAAAGGGCACTAGATTTAGAGTAAGGCTATAGAGGTGAATCTTGCCTCTACCTGAGATTTCCTATCCATACACTCTACCTGTGTGACCTTAGGCAGGTCACTGAACCTCTCAGGTTCTCATTTTCCTCACCTGGAAAACAAGAGTGTTGTCCTTTGGCAAACTTGTGTTGACCATAGTCAAGAGATCCATTGGAGTAGGATATTTATATTTTCTTGTCCAAAACAGGCTATTTTTCCTACTTTTGAATTAATTTATTTCAAAGGTATATTAAAAAACATTTTTCCAAAGGCATGTTGGTAGTTTAAAAAAAAAAAAGGAAAGAAAATTAGAGACTTGCCCTAGAGAACCTCTAAATTCCCTTCCAGCTGTAAATTTATGAAATGTTTGCTTTCTTCTTCAAAGGAGTAACATGGGAAACTGTAGAAGCTAGGCCATTAGTAGCAGAAGCAGTAAAGACTAAAAACTAGACCTTTCTCCCTTAATTTAATGCTGCCATAGCTGAAAACTTTTTTGACCTTCTTAGAAATTGACTTCAGAACTAGTTTCTGAGACACGCCAGACAAATCAGTCTCCTTCCTTTATAATCACATATCACTTTTGACCAAAAATAATATAACCCAAATTAATCTCCCACTCATTGCCATGGCCTTAGATGCTGAGCTCAGTCTAGGGGCAGTGGGAGGGGCTGGCTCCAGTCTTCTCTCTGTTCCCCCTCCCACACTGGCTGATGGGAAATGGAAATAGAAATATTCTGATTCTGCTACTCCACTCTCCCTATCTAGAACTAGTGGTACACATATTTGTATTTTACTAATTCCTAATAGAAAGAAGATCTTTAAAATTAGGAGACCAACTTGGACCAACTTGGCATAAATTTGATATAGTTTCTCTTTAAAAACAAACAAAATGACTGCTTTCCTTGTTCCTTGTCCCTGATCCCCTCCCCCCAAATCCATGGCCAAATTCATTTGACATTAAGACTTGATATGCATGCATTTTATCTACAGACTAAAGGTCACATCATTCTAAACAAAACAAGCTTTTAGATTGAGATTAAGCTACAAAGGGAGTATTTTTCAGCCCATCAGAGGCTTTTGCTCTTTGGGGTATAATAACTCTATTTTAAATAAATGCAATATGGGAAAAGTCTTTGGTTATTTCTTAAATAAAGTTCAAGACACAATTTTCTTTCCTTAAAAGAGTGAAAGCAACAAGGTCAAATGACATTCTTTTAAAAATATTTTGTGGGGTTTGTGCATTTTAGCGCTGTAGTAGATTAATATATCCAGCACCAGATGCTGTGGTAGATACAAGCAAGTTTAAGGTATGATACCTAATCTAAGGAACTTATGATACTAGTATACGTGAAATAATTAGACCAAGCTAGTACATATAGCTCATGACCAAGTTGCAAATAGTATGGTATGGATAATAAAGGTGATAGTTCATCAGAAAAGGAAAGTTCCTTGTTAACTGCTGTTATTCAGAAAGAATTCATGTAGGAAGTGAAAATAGAGATCGGACTTGAAGGTTGCATAGAATTTGGACAAGTGGAAAAGGAGAAAGAAGGCTATGGAAATAATCAATACTCAAAAATCTGCATAATAAGATCAGTTTTATAATAGAAGTGAAAACTGAACAAGAACTGAGCTGATATCACAGAAATCTACCCTAAGGCAAATAAAGTAGACTTCATGACTAAGATTAAAGGAAAAACATTTTTTACATACGAATGAAATTTAAAGCAGTTCAATAAATGGATATGTGCCTAAATAACAGAATGAGAATGGTATGTTCAGAAACTAGAGGCGGCTGGTGGCACAGTGGATAGAGCACTGAGCCTGGAGTCAAGAAGACCTGAGTTCAAATGTGGTCTCAGACACTTACTAGCTGTGTGACCATGGACAAGTCACTTCACTGATGTCTGCCTCAGTTCTGCAAAATGGAGATAATAGTACCTTTCTCCCATGGTTGTTATGAGTTTTAAATGAGATAATATTTGTAACTGTGTAATAGCACAGTATCTGGCACACAGTACACACTATATAAATATATATGTGTGTGTGTGTATATGTATATATGTGTATGTATGTTTATGTATACACACCCACACATATATATACATATACACACACACACACACACACACATATATATATATATATATATATATATATATGTATACTTGTTCCCTTCCCTAGTGAGATAATATACTTGCCTGGAATAAAAAGGTTCATTAAAAGGTACATTAAAATAAGTGTCTACGATTTGCAAGGGATCATTGAGGAATAGTGCAAAATAAGTAAGATGGTAGAACAAGATCATAGGGAACCTTGACTACCCAGATAAGGAGTTTGGAATTGATCTGAAGATCAATTGGAAACTATAACTTATAAGTTTTGGAGAAGGGGAGTAACATGAAAGAATCAGTGTTGAAGAAAGATTTGTTTGGTGATAACTGAACCATAATTTGAAGTAAAGAGAGAATGGATATACAAAGATCAATTGGATTGTAAAATTAAATAAACAAACCCAAACCAATAAAGCCTATTGCACTTATCTGGATGAGAATATTGGAGCCTGAACTAAGGTGAATACTGATTGATAGGAACAGAGATGAAGGAAATAAATTCTAGAGAAAAGGTTCTTAACCTGGGGCCCTTGAGCTTTAAAAAAAAAATATATATATATATATGTATATATGTATATATATACACACACACATATATATACATATACATATATATAGATAACAGTATTTCAATATGCTGTAATTGTTTTCCTTCCTATATATTATTTTATGCATTTAAAAACATTATTCTGATAAGGGATCCATAGGCTTCACAAGATTTCCAAAGGGAAGACTCCATGTCACATGTTCTAGAGATATTTGTAAAGAAAAATCGACAAGGCTCCATAAAGTTTCCTTGTCTATACAATGCATGTAACTTTGCCTTCTTTGCAAAGTTGTTGTAGGGATCAAATGAGGCTATAGGTTAAGTGCTTCCTAAATGTAAGCTAGCATTCTTATCTTCACTCTCTCAAGCTCTTTTTCTTTTCTTTGTTTCTAACTGGATTCTTAGGACTTGTGATTTTAGTGCATTCTGATCCTGTTAGTTGGTGAGATTGCATTTGGGCAGGGCTCTTCTTATGGAGACTAAAAAATAAGTTTGTTTCCAAAATATTTGTTTTGCTGCTTAATGTAGTCAAAGGGATTTTTTTTCAATCCCTATGAGTGATACAAACATTTGGTTTAGAGCTACTAATTCTCCCAAACATTATGGGGACATGGAGAGCACATTGTGTTTCAAGTCAAAAGACCTGGGTCCAAATCTAGGTTTCACTTCTTACTAGTGGGAACTTTGGCTTCCCATTATATCACTTCTCTGGGACTCAGTTTCCTCATTTACAAAATGAGGGACTTGAACCAGACTGTCTCTCAGGTCTATTCTAGCTTTAAAACCCATCAACCTATAATTTGAAAACATTGTCTATCAAATATATCAATGATAACTTTAAAAGAAAGGCTAATTGGGAGGAAATGTAGTAGTTGTACTAAGATGTTATCAATAGGAGAGGAAAGGTGATTGAGTGTTGAACTTGGAACCAGGAAAACCTGGGTTTGAATCTTACCTAAGACATTTTATTAAGATCCTGAGAAAATCACAAAATCTCTCTAAGCTTCATTTGCCTCATCTGTAAAATAGGAGTTAGGAAACCTATAGCACCCACCTCACAAGGTTATGGGGTCAAATGAGATACTTTGCAAACATTAAAGTTATGTATGTGTGTGTGGTACCAAAAAATTTTCACTGCAGTAAACACTTTCAGGTACATTAGGATCATGTCATGCATTTGGAAATATTGCAATGTGAACTAATGATGCTTTGGAGTAGAGTTTTACCTTGTACTTTCTGCAGTATGTTATCAGACATATTACTTAACTGTGCTTTGCCTAAACTCTCATTTAAAGATCCTTGTTGAAAGGTACTATGTGGACATAAAATGTTATTCTTAACAGTTTCTGAAAGGTTTCTCCAGCAGATTTCCATCTTCAGACCACTCTACTACTGGCCTTCAGTTGACAAGTGATTCTTAAAATGGGCTAATAACACAGGATTGGAAGCTGTCCAAGGCATTGTTACATTAATTCTCTTCAAAACACTTGGGAGCTGAGATGGGACAGAGAAGCAATGGAAATAAGCTCTCTCTGTGCATGAACACCTTTTATGCTTCTTGTCAGTGCCACAGAATTACCACTTAATTGTATCTATACTGTCTTGTTCTTGGTGAGACAGGCTGCTTGGTAGAGATGAAAGAATGCTGAACTGGGAGTCAGGTGACTCTGTGTTTGACACCACCTCTGACCATTACTAGCTATGGGGCCCTGAGCAAAATCAGTTTCCTTCCTTCATCAATGGGAATGATTAGAATAATAACAGCTACTCATAGAATTATTGTGCAGCTTAAATGAGATAATTGCAAACCCCGGAGAAGTATGTAAATGCTTGATGTTATTCTCTCATTTGTCTCTGTGTTAACATTGTCTACTCAATGATATTGTTAGCTTCTTGTAAAAGAGACTACATCTTATACTTCTTTTATGTCCCCTCACATCCTGTAGTGCAGAGTTGAGATGCTCAGTAATCCCACATCTTTCAACACAGTGCTAAGATCCTCAATGAATATATCTTAGTTGACTGTCTGTAGATTGATTATGGACCTGGTCATCAAAATGCAAATTCAGTGTTTCGAATAATTCATCAACTTCTTAAAAAAATACTCAGGCTGGGAACAGAGCTGTAATCTGCTGGAGGGCAGGCTGTTGGTAGGCTAGGATGGCTCTGGGGTTGTCCCCTTGACCACTCAGGATTGTTCCCCTCCCACCATACAGCTGTCTTACTCAATCCTGGGTTGTTTTTTTTTTTCTTCCACCTCAGGATAGAATAGGTTAACCTTTTGTTGGTTCTTTGAAACATGACTAGGGATCTTGAGGTGTGAGTCAAATCCTAGTAAAGCTTTTTAATTGCTTCCTACAAGATCTGAAGTTCCTCCCAGCTCTTGGTCCATGATCCTTTGAAGTGATTTAAAAGATAATCCTTCTGTCAACAAGCATTTATTATGTGCCTACTATGTGTTAGGCACTGTGCTAAGCACTGGGGATATTCTTGTTTTTCAGTCCTTTTAGTTGTGTCCAACTCTTTGTGACCCCATTTGGGGTTTTCTCAGCAAAGATACTGGGGTGGTTTGCCATTTCCCTCTCCAGCTTATTTTACAGATGAGAGAACTGAGGCAAATGGGGTTAAGTGACTTGGCCAGGGTCACAAAGCTAGTAAGTATCTGAAGTCAGATTTGAACTCAAGAAGGTGAGTCTTCCGACTCCAAGGCTGGCACCCTGTCCATTGTACCACCCAGTTGCCCCACTAGGTACACTGAGAAAGGTAAAAGACAGTACCTCCCCTCAGAGGAGCTTGCATTCTAAAGGGGAGACAAGGTATAAACAAATATATACAAACAAAATATATGCAGGATGAAATAGGAAGTAATCCAGAGGGAAGGCTCTAGAATTAAGTATGGTTAAAAAAAAAAGGGCTTCTCATAAAATTTTAGTTCAGACTTGAAGGAAGCTAAGAGGCAGAGATAAGAAGAGAGAGAGAGAGAGAGAGAGAGAGAGAGAGAGAGAGAGAGAGAGACCATTCCAGGCAGGGGCGGGGTTGGGGGCGGGAAAGAGCCAGAGTAGCCAGTGAAAATGCCCTGAGTTGGGAGATGGAATGTCTTGTTCAATGAACAGCAAAGAAGCAGGTGTCCCTGGTTCAAAGACAGTGCCAGGTATGGATAATGTTGGTCTTACACATAGAAGACACTCACTAGCTGTTCCTGAATTACAAGGATGGTGGATTAGATGAAAGTTGCACAGGATAGATAAGCATGGATGGTCTGTGATCAGATCACAAAGTATTAGAGATGATGATGACAGGACATCTCTGAGGCATGCTATCAGACATATCTCAATCAATGGTCTAATAGTTGTTAGATTTTTAAAACGTGAAACCTATCTTATAAACACTAAAATCTTATTCTAGTGTAGCATCAAAGCGTGGATGTGACCCATAGAAGGCTATGGCAGTGTGGCACGATTTCTGGTAGATTCTTGGAATTGGAACTATAGAGCTGGTTTTTCAAGGACCAGAGAGATCATTTAAATTCATACAGGCTCATCATAAGGTTGTTAGCAACTATAGCTATGTATAATTAGCTATAGCAACTCACAAAGATTGTTTATTAAGTGTAGGCGGCTAAGATTTGTGTCATTGAAAAGAATACCTACACCAAAGAAATTATGGCTCCCTGAAGTATTGAAATACAGACAACTAAACAAAAATTAACTGTATTACTCAGTCCAAAAATTGTACTCAACAATTATTAAGTATTTACTGTATTCAAAACATTGTGCTAGAATTTGCTGATGAGCAACAAGATGGTTAGTTCCCTAAAGAAACTGACAATCTATGAGGGATGCTGAGACACATACTTAAATAAGTCAGATACAGGCTATAACGTGGTAAGAGCAAAGAAGGTCTAGACAAAGTACTACAAGAATCAAGAGGAAGGAGGGAACATTTTCAAATGAGAAAATGAGGAAAGGCTTCATAGAGGAGGTAGCATCTGAGCTGAGACTTGAAGGGGAAAGAAATGAGGAGAATCTGCATAGGCTGATTCTGATGAGCACAGATGAGATCTCCAAAAACCACTGCTTTTTAGGAGCTCCTTGCGATGAATATGGGTAGCAAGGAGGCAAAGTGGATAGAGTGCTAGACCTGGAGTCAGGAAGACTCTTCTTTCTGAGTTCAAATCTGGCCTCAGACACTTACTAGCTGTGTAACCTTGGGCAAGTCACTTAAATCTGTTGCCTCAGTTTCCTCATCTGTAAAATGAGCTGAGAAGGATATGGCAGACCACTCCAATATCTTTACCAAGAAAATCCCAAATACGGTCATGAAGAGTCAGACATGACTCAAAAAAAATGAACAACAAAACAACTGTGGTGAATGTGATGGTCTTGGACTGCCAAATTTCCTTCTTGCCACTTTCTTTGCTATGCATTGTTATAAACCTTTCGCCTCTAACATTGTCTGTTGGATCATAGCCCCTTTTAGTTGGCATGCCAGGAGCTTTGAGAGAGCCAAAGAAGTGAATAATAGTCATGATTTTAAAAGATTCCAATAGACAACTGATTCTCTAGAGTCATGATTGTATGTCATACAGGTAAATCCTACCTTCTGTCTGATCCTCCTATATAATCCTCAGAATTCTGAGTACCAGGGAAGGAATAGAACTAAATCATTTCATGATGTATATGATGCTCTCCTTTCTGTGGCTACGCAAGTGGTGGGAGGTGTGGCTGGATATCTCATCTTCTCTTCCACATACTCTCACTGGGATTCCAAACACATTTCTTTCTCCTCAAGGCTCCTTCTCTCCTACAGTATCTCTCTCAGACTCTGGCCTCTGGGTATGTGTGATTACTATTAGAGTGGCTTTGTGGAAACCCACGTCTCTCTTTAGGCCAATGTACACCCCCTATTCTCTGTGTCTGTTTGTCTCACTGTGACTGTCTATCTGCCTGTGTCCATGCCTCCCTTTTATTTCTATTACTGGGGTGTCACCATATTTTAGAATATTAGCCCAAGGCCAACTCAAGTATATGAATTCTATCATCATTAAGGGGCAAGTCGGTGGCACAGTGGATAGAGCACTGTGCCTGGAATCAGAAAGACTCATCTGGCCTCAGACACTTATGGCCATATGACCCTGAGCAAGTCACTTCACCCTATTTGCCTCAGTTTCCTCATCTATAAAATTAGCTAGAGACGGAAATATCAAACCACTACAGTATCTTTGCCCAGAAAACCCCAAATGAGGTCACAAAGAGTGGGATACAACTAAAATGAC
The DNA here is from genome assembly GCF_900497805.2 of Vombatus ursinus. Lineage (NCBI taxonomy): Eukaryota > Metazoa > Chordata > Mammalia > Diprotodontia > Vombatidae > Vombatus > Vombatus ursinus. The sequence continues at coordinate 2,559,924 of NW_020954626.1, forward strand.
TGAATAACAACAATCATCGCTATAGTATAAACTTGAGAATCCTCACTGCTGCTACAAAGAAAAGGAAAGTCCTATCAGAGGTACAATGAGAACCTAGGACAAGGATAATTCTCACCTTGTTCAGTACTCATTAGAAAGTAAAGGAGCATAATCATTCTCCTCTAGCTGCATGCCTGTTACGGTTCTAACATTCTACTTCTCTTACATAGCTACACATGTATTTTCTTCTCTTTCACACTTACAAAGCACGATACAATGCAAACAAAATTGAGTTTTGCTACACCTTGGTGACAGATTAGCATGTTTCATTTAATTGAACATTCCAGAGGGTTTAGTTCCCTTTGGAGCTTGGTTTAGCTTCTCTTTATAAAACTCTTTTTTCACTGACCTACAGATTCACAGAATCATAGAATTGGAGGGGATTTCAATGGTCATCTAGTCTTTATTTCTACCTGAAACATGAACACTTTGTGCTGTTTCTTAAAAGTGGCCATCTAGTATTGTGACGTCTTTAGTATAAGGACCTCACTCCTTCCCAAGGGCATTCAGTTTGGGGTAGCTCCAATCTTTGGTAGCTTCTGCTTTTATTGGGCTGAGTCTGGCTCCTTTGCAGCTTTTATTCCTTAGTTCTACGTCTGTGGCCAAATAGCTGTTGTGTCCTTCCTAAAGCTCCCTTCCCTATAGGTTAAACATTCCCAGTTACTTTGACTAATCTTTGGATGATGTGACTTCCAAGCCCTTTAAAATCCTGCTCACCTTAGTCTTGGAATGCTTTAGCTTGTTCATATTCTTCCTAAAATATGGTGCCCAGAACTGAATGCATTGTTCTAAATGTGACCTGGCCATTTCAGAATACCTTGGTACCATTGTTGTTCAATTGTTTCAATCACGTCTGGCTCTTTGTGACCACATTTAGGGTTTTCTTGGCTAAGATACTGGAGCAGTTTGTCATTCTGGATACCATATCTTTTGTTTGTTTTCATTTTTTTTTTTGGCAAAGCAATTGGGGTTAAGTGACTTGCCCAGGGGAACACAACTACTAAGTGTCAAGTGTCTTGTCTGAGAATGGATTTGAACTCAGATCTTCCTGACTCCAGACCCAGTGCTCTATCCACTGCATCACCTAGCTGCCCCCTGATACCATGTCTTTTTAATGGAGCAGCTAGGCGGCACAGTGTATAGAATGCAGGACCTGGAGTCAGGAAGACTCCTGACTTCAAATCTGGCCTCATATACTTACTAGCAGTCTGACCTTGAGCAATTCACTTCACCCCATTTGCCTCAGTTTCTTCTTCTGTAAAGTGAGCTGGAGAAGGAAATGGCAAACCACTCCAGAATCTTTCCAAGAAAACCCCAAATGGGGTCATGAAGACTCAGACAGGACTTAAACAATTGAACAACAAAATGCCTTTTTAAAGCTGTTTATAATGGTATTAACTTTTTTGGAGACCACGTCACACTTTTAACTAGTTTTGAGCTTATAGTCCACTAAAACCCCTGGGTCTTTTTCTGTAAAAACTATTGTTTAGCCTCTTCACCCCCATGTAGTACTTACAAAGTTGATTCCTTGAGTGGAAGTGTGGAAACTTCTATCCCCATTAAATTTTAATCTTATTCTGTTCAGCCCAATACTCCAGCCTGTTGAGGTATTCTTGTGATCCCATTTGTTAATTTCTCCCTCAGCTTGATGAGCCTGCCTTCCTACATTTGCTTGCATTAGCTTTCTTTGGTGGCCACTCAAAGGTTTTTTTGAATAGTGATTCCGGATGCCCCAAAATCTAGATCAGCTCAGTATTCAAATGGAAGAGGCAGGGAGAAAATTGGCTGATGTTCCAGTGGTACTTGACAATGACCTTCTGATTTGGTTTGCTACCCTTTTAATCCCCCAGAGGGGGGGAAAATATGGCTCAAAATTCCACAGGAATCAAGGCCCATTTTTTAGTAAAGTACTACCATGTTTTTATTTATTTATTTATTTTTAGGCAATTGGGGTTAAGTGACTTGCCCAAGGTCACACAGTTAGTAAGTGTCAAGTATTTGGTCTGAGGCCGGATTTGAACTCAGATTCTCCTGACTTTGGGGCTGGTGCTCTATCCATTGCACCACCTAGTTGGCCTATAGTACTACCATGTTTTTAAAATACTGCCATGTTTACCAAGTTTTCGCAAACAATTGAAGCAGACCATAGAAACAAAAAGGAAAAACTTAAGGAGGAAGAAAGAAAGAAATATCAAACTAGTGGCTTTGGGTGAGGATACATGCAGAACACATTAGTTCCCACTCTCACCTTGTCTGTATGACCCTGAGCAAGTTCCTTGATCTCTGTTTGCCTCAGTTTCCTCCTCTGTAAAATGGGGATAATAATAGTATCTACCTCACCAGGTTGTTGTGAGGATAAAACAAAATAATATTTGTAAAAAGTGCTTAGCACAGTTCCTGGCACATAGTAGGTGCTTTATAAATTCTAATTCTCTTCCGCTTCCCTTCCTGTGGTAGAAAAGTGGACATTTTTGTTTCAGTCTCAGGAATATGAGGATGGATATGTGAGTGTATGTTCTTTCTTTGTATGTAGAGTAGGTTCTGGATTTATTCTCACAATCTCCACTGGCACTGGGAAGCTGGGCTAGTGGAGAATAGCTGAAGACACCTCCCCTCAGGATTCTAGTAGCAACCCAAGGGGTTGAGATTTCAAGTACTATCACTCACTAACTCCTGTCTGGTATGTTCCCTCCAATATCACTTAACTGGTTAACATTTTCCCACTATCAATGGAACAATGAACATTGATTAGCTTTTACAAAGGGGTATAAGGTATTACAAGGAGCAAAGTACAACGTCCTCCCTAAACCAAGAGTCTTATTCTTCCATCTGTACATCCATGTGGTCCCTGGGGAAAGCAAACCTAAATTTTAAATGGTTGCCCCAAAACATCCCCCCCAAGTAATTTTCTCCCTTCGAGGAGTCCCCAGCAAGTTCACTTCTAGGTGTGGCATAACCGATAGATGAATTCATTCCCTTACTTACCTAGGCTTGGTCTTTACCCCATGGACTTGGTCAAGTAGGTGTACCCTCAGGGATGATTCCTCACCAGTTTGGGCTGCTGCAGCCACCGACAAATTGCCACCAACTCCAATTACTGGAAATCTAATAGCTCTTCTGGCCTTTCCAAGCTCATAAGATTGCAAACCGGTGCATTCTGTCTCTGAATATTCATTCCCCTAATATCAGGAAACACAAGAGACCAAAGAAACAGACTCCGTGCATTCATATCCACCTGGAGCCTGTGTAGGGAGATAAGGTAGCTCTGAGTCACCAGGGGTACCTCTTTCCTTTACTTGGAGACCCACAGAATTTCTTCCTCCTCACTTAAAAGGCACCAGGGGAGAGAGAGTAAGAGATTCTCTGCTTGAACCCTTTGAATATATATTCAGTTCAGGCTCAGCAGCCAGACATAAAGCTTTTCATCACTACATGGTAAACTGACAAGAAACAGATGATACCTGCTCTTAAGTTGGGGGACATACTCCTCCATGACACATGCCCAGAAGCAAGCTTCACATGGGTTGGTCCAAGTTCAAGCATATTATACATGCTAATGGACTGGGCCCTCATTGGCCAGCTTCTCATTACAATCACGACCAGCATAATTATGTTAGTATGCTGGAAAAGTCTAGTGAAGGCTGGAAGACCACTTATCTAGCACATTATAGAGAGGATTCCTATTCGTATATGAACTAGATGACTTCTGAGCTCCTAAGATTCTATGACTCTATGATTCTCTGGGATAATATCAACTTTAAAGAAACTACTATATAATTTTATTTAAAATAAAAACTTTTATATAATTTTATTTAAAATACTGTATTCTAACATATTTAATATGTTTCAAGTATGGTTGTGGAATGTTTTTCCTTTAAGAAACAGGTTGGTTTGTGAAGGTTATAAAAATTCAGAGCTTAGAAAAAAAAAAGTGATAATCAAATTGAGTTTTTCTAAGGAACCTAGGGGATATTCACCAAGGGAATAATTTTGCTGCTAAGCATGATGCCAGGATTGTGTGGTTCTGTGGTGGTATGGTTTGTCCTTCATTCTCAAAGAGGACTGTGACATCAGGGAGATGATGACATGACTTACAGTTGACTTTGATTTGAGTGAAGGAGGGCTGTGCAAAGTCACCAGCCTCACTTTCTCCTCCAGAGTCATCTGGGTCCAGTGGCCATATATAGATCAGGACAACTGGAGATGACCCAGGGTGCAGTGGGGGACCTCGGCCTTTTTAAGCTAAGGTCTTTTCAGGTTCTCACTTTGAGTGAGGCAATGCCCATTCAGTGAGTAGACCTATTTAACAAGTGAGTCAAGGGATGGCCCCTTTAATTAAAAAAAAAATCATGCCAGGCACTAGAGATACAAAGGCAAAATGAATATAGTACCTACCCTCAAGGACCTTACAGGAAGATCCCAATATGTAAACAGAAAAATATAGACACAATCATTTGAGGAAGACAAGAAACAGTTATCCACATTTGCTACATCTTGAATTTTAATAATGATTTGGATATACAGAAAAAAAATTTATGTAACTATATATGCTCTCAATCCTACTATAATGTAACAATAAATAGTACATTTTCCAAAAAAAGTATGTCTATGATTTCACATGAAGTGAATATATATATATACATACATATATATGTGTATATATATATATATATATAAATGTCTAAATGAGAAGAATTATGTCCCTAACAGAGGTGCTTTCATTGGCTCCTTCTACTAAGGATGGCCAAAATCTTCAGCTGGAGAAACAGCTTATCTTTTAAAAGCATCCATTATACCTTTCAGTACTTGATGTCATCAGCAAAATGAATGACTAGAGGGAAAAGTAAATGTCAAATAGCAACAACAAAGGATAATCAATAAATAATCCACCTAGTGGACTGGTTCCCATTCTATGTCAAGAAATCTAGACGAAAGCTCCCAACATATTGTGTGGAGCTCTATGGTACTTCTGTGGGAAGACGTGAACAAGAGTTGCCCAGAAGAGAGAGGCATGGATGACTTATAGACTACATTAATGAAAAGAGTACCTCCACCAATTCAATTACAGATCCAGTTACATATCAAAGTATTAAAAATGCAAAATTCCTTAGAATTTTTCTTTTCTTCCATCAGTCATCATTATCTTCTAGCAGGCAGTGTGGTATGGCAGAAAGAGCACCAGTTCTGGAATTAGAGTACAAAGTTAGAGTTTTATTATTTTTAATTATTAATTTTTTATTAATTTATTATATTATATTTAGTTTTATTAAAGTTAGAGTTCAAATCACACCCCTAACTCCTACTACTTATGTGACCTTGAGCAAGTCTCTTAAACTCCCTGGGTCTCAGTTTCCTCAACTGTAAAATGAGAGAGGGTTAGACTAGATGACTTCTCAGGTCCACTCTAGCTCTAAGATCCAATGAATTTAAGACCTAATGAAAGCTGACCCACAAAGCACAACTGAAACCCGAAGTCTTTGAAAACAGCCTCATAAATACTCTCTCAGGGCAAGTAACAATTCTTGTTGGGCAGGTTTTTGAGAATGCTGTGGAAATGAATTTCATTAGCTTCCCTTGTTGTTCAGGAATCTCCTAAGAGAATACATGAAGCTCTTCTCTTTTCTCTCTATTCTCTCTCCAAAATTTCATCTCTTCCCTTGTCACCTCCATATAGGTGATACTATATCTATATATTCAACTTCAACACTCTTCTGAGCTCCAGCTCCATATCTCCAGCTTCCTGTTAGGTATTTCCATGTGAGTGTCCTATGGACACCTCAAACACATCATGTCTAAGATGAATTTATCTTGTCCTCCCCCCACCACAAGCCAGACATTCCTTCCAATTTCCCCATTTCTATCAACAGCACTGCCATCATCCCAATCACCTAGATTCAAGATCTTGGACTCCTTGATCCTTCAGACCTCACATCTAATCACTTGTCAAATTCTACTGATTCTATCCCCCTACAACATCTTTTAAAATATATGTATTTATTTAATATTTTCTTTTTCAGAATTACATGTTAAAACAATTTTAATATACTTTAAAAAAAATTTTGAGTTCCAAATTCTCCCTCCCCTCCGCCACATTTGGGGGAGGGGAGGGAGATTTTGATATAGGTTGTGCATGTCCTGCAACATCTTTTACATCTGTCTGCTCCCTCATTACCTCTCACCTAGACTATTGTAATGCCCTATTACAAGGAGACAATGAGTCTCCTTGCCTCCAGACTGTCTGTACTCTAGTCTACCCTTCACAGAGAAGCGAAAATAATTTCCTAAAGCTGTGAGAAAAAGAACTTCCTTCTCTTCCTTACAGAGTCGAGGGACAATTTGTATGGAATATTGCATACAATCAACCATAAGATTCATTTGATTTGTTGGTGACATTTATAGAACCAATTTTTTGTACATCTTTTTTATTCTTTGTTACAAGGGAAAACTTACTGGATAGGGAAATGTGTGTGTATGTGGGGGGAGGGTTATATCTAGAAACTGAGATGATGTAAAAACAATAGATTGATAATTAATTTATTTTTCCTAATGAACAAGTCTAATCACATTGCTCACTTGCTCAAAGAGATGGAACGACTGCTTATTACCTTCAGGCAGGTAAAATAAAATTCCTTTTCTTGACATTTAAGGCTCTCTAACTTCTCTTTCCAACCCTATTCCACACTCCTCCTCTTGACTTATTCTCCATTCTAGCCAGATTTGACTATCATCTGATCTGGATTTTTGTGGCACCAAACATTAGTGCATGCCATTCCCCATGCCTGCTCTGCCTACTGAAATCTTCCTTTATCTTTAAGGTAAAATGCAGCTAGGTGGCTCAGTAGATAAGAGTGCCTGGCCTAGACTCAGCCTCAGACACTTACTAGCTGTGTGACCCTAGGCGGGTCTCTTCACTCTGCTTCAGTTTCCTTATCTGTAAAATGAACTCGAAAAAGAAATGTCAAACCCCTCCAGTATCTTTGCCAAGAAAACCCCAAATGGAGTCTTGAAGAGCAGGACATGCCTGAAAAATGACTGAACAGAAATGCTTCACATACCTCAAAGGGGCTGTATAAACACTAGCTATTATTATTAGAGATCCATTAAAATCAAAGCAAGATCTCAAGTTGAATTGAAGACAGTTCAGTTGGAAGCTTCTGAGCAGCCAAAAAACACACGACCAACTACAAAACAGGAAGCCCTGTAGACCAGACTTCAAGGATTTAAGATGCAGAAAAGCTTGTTAATTTGTTCAGCCAAAATGACTGTTGTTCAGTCCCTAACTTTGCCTCCTCCAAATTCAGCATTACCAGGAAAAGGTGTGTCCAATTTCTTTGTTCCTATGCCACTGGATGTCATAATTTTCATCACAAAGCAAACTTTTAAAGCACAAATTGGCTAGAAGAATTTTCCCTGAATGGGGTTAACTCTTACCATACTGGTATAGAACTAACCAAAATTTTATAATGTAAGAACATGTAAGAAATTGAAAGATTGTCTAATGAAAGCTCATTTTTGTTGTTAGTTACTATGACCATTTTTCAGCTGCAAAAGGAACTCCCTCAATCCATGTGGTTTAGCATCTATCTGGTGACTTAGAATCAGAGAGCTACTTGGGCATGGGAAGGTTAAGTGAATTGCCCAGGGTAATACAGCCAATATGTATCTGAGGGAGGATTTGAATTCATGTCTTCCTGACCCTAAGTCTGGTTCTCTATCCACTACTCTACCCTGCTCTGCCATTGTGGCATGAGTAAACTCTTTCTTCTCTAGAAGGTATTCTCCAGACTGCTTCTGGATATAAGATTAGAAGGTTAATTAAGGTTTATTTTCTTTTTGTGTGATTTTTGTTGTTTCACTTTCTGCATCCTGCCCCAGTCTTACAGTTTGGTTGCATGTAGTCCATCATCGTTGGCTTGAATTATTGGAGGGGGAGTGGGGGAAAAGAAGGAAGAGTCAGTATCTTAATGGCCAATTCTTAAATTTTCTTCAGAATCAATAGAATTTGTAGTATAGATACATAATTGATTCTTAAGATGATTAAAATTTTGAATTAAAATTGAATTAAAATTTTTTTCTATAGAGGTCTTAATTTTTATTTTTTTCTTTCTCTATCATTCTCTCTGTTGTTGTTCAATCATTTTAGTCACATCTGGCTTTTCGTGACCCCATTTGGGGTTTTCTTGGCAAAGATACTGGAGTGGTTTGCCATTTCCTCCTCCAGCTCATTTTACAGATGAGGAAACTGAAACAAAGAAGGTTAAGTGACTTGCCCAAGATCACATAGCTAGTAAGTGTCTGGGGCCGGATTTGAACTCAGGACTTCCTGAGGCCTGGTGCGCTATCTACTACACCATCTAGCTGCCCTTAATGTTATTTTGCAGTTTTCACTGAAATTTGAACTCGGATGTCTGGATCCAGAGTCCAGAGAGCTATTCATTACACTATGGAACCACCAAATCATTCTATAATTTCACAATTTCTCTTCTGATTCTTTTTCTTTCTTTTTTTTTTTTACTGAAACAGCATTAGTCAAAGAGAAATGGCTAGGAATTTTTTTACCTGGGACAATAGCAGTTGAGGTGGGGCTGGAGGCGAGAGCTGTAATACAGACTACAGTCTAACCAAAGGGCAGTCATACAGGGAGAAGTGCTGTCTAGTTCCTACCCCCATGGGAGCTGTATATAGCAGGTCAAGGGTCAGTGCAGGCATGGCCATCACCACTGAAAGGAAGTTCCCTCCCCCATATTGGTGCCCTAGAACAAGCCCTGTCTTATTCCATTCTAATAACACCTCTGGCATCAATTTGCCCTTCAATACTACCAAAAGTTGACAGTTTTCAGTACTTACTTTAAAAGTTTATTATGGGAAAACACTGCCATACTCTCATGCAGTAACATTTTACAGGGAGAAAAGTTGTTCGAAACAACTAATTTTCCTCATCTGTCAAAAGGGGGTTGAACCAAATGACCTTGAAAGACCTTTCCAGCTCCAGAGCTGTGATGTAACTTACTTACTTATCAGATGCTGATAATAACAAACAAAATTAACAATATTCTTTTTTTAAACAATAGGTATGGTCATGGGAACCACTTTTAGGAAATCTGATAGATCTTGAGCCCAAAGAGTTGAGGCTGATGTCATAGCCTCTGGCTAGAGAACTAACACTATTTGCTTGCTTGGTTCTGGATCCTGGGGCAAGCAAGGACTCAACTTACCTATGTATCTATCATTTTCAATTTCTATTTTGAATGCACTCAATTAACCCCCTTGGAAGCTGAAGGATGCTCTAAAACAAGGGAGAGCAATCTGGGCACATGCTCTCAAGGACCTTGCTATCGTCCTATTTTGGAAAGAATCTCTCTCCAGAGATCAGAGATTTATTGTAATTACCTAGCTATATGCACTTGCCATGTCCTTCCCTCTTACTCTTTACAAGATAACTAGAAACAGCTACATATCACCTCCCTTCCCCAATCTCAAACTTTAACTTTCTCTATTGGACATCTTACTCATTGACTATAATGGATCTGTGATCTCATCAGTGTGGAAGTTCCCTTCAATGATGCAGATAATAATACCTCCATGCCTGCCCATTCTATGTGACTCTTGTCCATATCTTCCTCTAAGTTTACCACCAGGTGCCCATCCAACATGTTGGAGGTCTTCCTCTTTTTCTCCAGTAGAGAAGCTCTGAGTGTTCATCCATCATACCTAACACTCAATATTCTCTTGTCATACAATTCATTGATGAGATCTTTTACTCCTGTTCTTCAAAGATCCTCATTGGTTACATGTTGGAGCCTGCTCCCACCCACCATGTGCCTCTCCATTTTTAATTATACAAAATGAGTGATGCTCATTTTTGATCCTACAAAAACTTATAATCCATGTTTCACTGTCATACTTTAAGGCTCCCATAAAAGCAAAGGCAAATCTTTCATAATATCAGCTTTGGGCAGAAAAAGTACCTACCTCCACTGATAGAAAGCTTCTTCATCCGTGAGTTCCCTATCCTGGGAATCAGAACTCCACTCCCTATCTTTATTCATTAGGCACCTTATCACCTAGAAGTGAAATAAATGTCAGTATTCCTGTCTCTCTAATCAGTACCAGTGAGGGGAAAGTACTGGGGGGTCCTCTCCTTGTTACCTTTTTTCCTTCACTAGAAAATTCTTTCCTTTGAAAAGTAGCCCATTTAGAAGAAAGCCATTCATATCCATATAAAATGAAAAGTCATGTTGAAAGGTGAAGGTCTTTCAGAATTTGTGAATAAGTAGGTGTTTTATTATTAGACTATCCGTTTTCTCCCCAGAGAAAACCTTCTTGAAGGGTAAGTACAAAGGGTAAAGACTGTCTGAGAATGCATACAAGGAACAAACTAGAGGAGAATAGAAGGAGGTTTCTTTTCCCCATGGATAGGGAAGAGTTCATAACCAAACAAGGGATAAAGAGAATCACAGGAGATAAGATGGACAATTCTGATTACATCAAATTGAAAAGATTTTGCATAAAATTAGTGCATTATATATATGGAGAATTCATAGAGATATATAAGAACAATATAGATAAACAGAAAAAGGATATGAACAGGTAGTTCTCAAGGGAGGATATCTAAACTATCAACAACCATATGAAAAAGTGCTTCAAATCACTACTCATTAGGGAAATTCAAATGAAGACAACACTGAGGTTTTACCTTAGACCCATCAGATTGTCATCAGATTGTTGGAAGAGATGTAGGAGGACTGGTGTACTAATGCATTGTTGGTGGAGCTGTGGGAGGACTGGTACACTAATGCATTGCTGGTGGTGCTATGGAAGGACTGGTACACTAATGCATTGTTGGTGGAGCTGTGAATCAATCCAACAATTCTAGAAAGCTGTGTAGAATTATACCCCCAAAGTCACTAAACTGCACTTCCCATTTGACCCAGAAATGTCACTACTACTCTTCTCCAGATTAAGCATGCTAAGTACATTCCCAAAAGACATGAGAGAGAGAGAGAGACAGAGAGAGACAGAGAGACAGAGAGAGAAAGGATCTATACTTACAAAAATATTTGTGGTAGAACTTTTTATTGTAGCAAAAACTCAAAAAGTGGAAACCTATCAGTTAAGGAATGGCTTAACAAATTACAGAATATTAATTTAATGGACTATTATTATGCCATAAGAAATTTAACAAGGTTTCTTTTGGGGTTAGGGCTATGTTTACTTTTTTAAGATGGCTATAAGATGTTGTGAATGGTGTATGAATCTGACAACTCATCACAGACATTCCACTCCTATCTACCATCCACAGACACTCTCAAAATTAAGTCAAAACCAAAGAGAGACCACAAGAACCTGGCAGGCACAGGGTTCTTTTCTGTGCTCAGGACCACCAACAGGACACTTGACAAAGTCAATACATGAAAAGGGATGTTTTGTTAAGGGCATTAAGACTGGAGTGACAGCCATAGCAAAACAGTCTGTCTTAAGAAGTAAAACAAGGCAGAGAGGTTGAGTGATGGGCAATAGCCATCATTTCTGATCCTGATAATTTTGAGACTTTTTATTGCTGAAGTCTATATTGTTTTTTGGTTTTATTATCTTTAATTTGGTATCAATAAAAACTGGTTAATTTTATGGCTTAAAAAAAAGAAATTTAACAAGGGGCAGATTCAGATAAACTTGGAAAGAGTTGTGTGAATGCTGATGCAAACAAGAGTAAAGTGAGTAGAACCAGGAGAATTAGTTATACAATGACCACAATATTAAGAAAAAAAGCAACTTTGAAAGACTTAGGAACTTTAATCAATGCATCAATGCAGTAACCTATCACTACTCCAAAAGGCTATGCTGACTCATGCTTCCCACTTCCCGATGGAGAGGTGATAGACTGTAGGGGCAGAATGAGAAACACACGTACTTTCAGACGTGAATAAATACAATCTAAGTTTGTTTAGTTTGATTATCCTTGTTATAGGAAGGGTTTTTTTTTTTTTTTTTTGGCCAGCTGGTTGCACAGTGAATAGAATGCTGGGCCTGGAGTCAAGAAGACCAGAGTTCAAATCCAGTCATAGACACGTCCCAGCTGTGTGACCTTGGGCTTTACCTCTGTTTGCTTCAGTGTCCTCATCTGTAAATGGGGATATTAATAGCACCTATCTCCCAGGGTTGTTGTGAGGCTCAAATGAAATAATAATTTTAAAGCATTTGGCACAGTGACTGCCACATAGTAAACACTATATAAATATTAATTGTTATTACTTGAGGGAAAGGGGTTGGAGAGGTAGTTATAGTTCTGTAATTTTAAAAAAGAAGGTCAATGAAATACTATAGTAATAAACAGAAAAGAGCAGAAGGAAGTTCAGAAAGAGACACAGATTGGAAGGGCAATGTTGGTACTACCACATTCAATTTAACATATATTTTTAAAAAACCAAATCATGCAATAGAATTCACTATTTCAAACATAATTACCTGTTTCTGGCCATATATGCAAATGGCCTACATATGAAAATGCTCATGTTGGTTGAGGATTTTTCTAGTTCATGCTTCTAAGAGTACATATGAGTGAGGAAGTTTAGAAAAACTTAAAGGCTACTGTTTACTTAATTGAGATCAAAGTTGCAGTTTTGTCCTCACTGTCAGAGATATAACTAGGACCCTAGCACACTGAAATTCTGTGGATCCTGATAGCACGTGCATTTCTTCAACATCATCAAGACAGCTTGGCTTAGTGTCTAATGACAAGAATTTTTTTTTAAGATTCAGACCTGAGATTTCACTAGGATAGAGAACTCCCAGTGAAGAAAGTTCCTCTACCAATGAAGATTGGCATCTGCCCTGCAATTTATAGTTTGTTTACAGAGTTGGCTGGGGCACTAAAAGGTTAGGGGTTTTGCCCAGAGCCAGCCAGCCAGCACGTGTCAGAGGTAGGATTTTAACAGAGCTTCCTGACTCCAAGGCTCCCATCTACTCTACCGCACTGTCTAGCTAACTAGTAACAAGAAGAACTAAAAACCAAAAGCTACCATATGGCACACTTCCTTTTCCCACTGTGCCTCCCAGCAACTACCACCAACAGCAGCTCCAGGTAAGCTTCTCTCTGGTCCTTTCAGATCCTGCATCCTACCCCCTCCTCTTCTTCTCTCCCCCTCTGCAGTGGGATCTGGCAATCTACCCACATAAGCCAATGTTCCGGAGTCTTTGCGTCTCTCTGACAACATTTTATGTCCTGAAGTCTTTTACCCCTTCCAACTAAATTGATTTGGAAATAATTTTGTCTTGTTCAGACTCATTTTGTTGTCCTTGCTCTGAGCTCCCAAGTTGTTTGTTACAGTTATGTTCACCAGGCATACTGGTTGAAGCAAAATGCTTAATGTCAAGAGGAAGGAGAAATGAGGATGGAGTGGGCCTGGGAGATGAGTAGTGTGTTAGGAGTAGATGATATAGGGCTTTGAAAACAAGTTTGAGGAGTTTGGAATTTATCCTGATGGCAATGTGTCAACGGTTCAAGGTTTTTGAAAGGAGTTTGGGGGAGTGGAAGAGAGGATGGTAGGATCATAGATTTAGCTAAGAGGGACCTTAAAGGACCTACAGTACAACTCCCTCATTTTTTTAGATGAGTTTTATTGTTGCTCATCAAAGAACCAATGGCATCAAGAGGGTGATGTCTTGACTTGCAAGTGAATTGGATTTAAATGAGGCAGAGTTGTGCAAAGTCCTCAGCCTCACTCTCTCCTCCAGATGAGTTTACTGGGATTCAGAGAGGCTAAATGTCTTGTGCAGGGTTGTGCACGTAATAACTGAGAGTGCCAGGAATCAAATCCACATCCTCTGACTCCAAATCTAATTGGCTCTTTCTTCAGCAATTTGCTACCTACAAAGTATTCAGTTTTTGTTTGTTTGTTTGTTTTTTAAGAAAAGTGAATATGAAAGCAGTGAGGAATATGAATTAGGAGGAGAAGAAAGAGAAAGGGGAATCATATAATATAATGTCACAGGACTCAGATGTCTTGGAAAGCTATAGGTCACATAGAGGCCATGATCTGAGTTTTAGGTTTGTGTAACTGTCCTAGCTTGGGCTGCTGCCTTGAGGAGAAGCCCAAGTGGCTAAAGACCCTGGAAGCGAACCTCACCAAGAATGCAGGAGCAGAACTGGAGGGAGGAGTCTTCCACTAAGAAAATCTTCCAGAAGAGTACACACCCACTCCAGTTCTGTTCCTGCATGAACTTCCTTTCTGTTTGATCTGGGAAGAAATGCATGCAACTCCCAAGGTCTTCAGCTACTTCAGCTCTCCCCAGGGCTTACATAATTTTTTAATCAAAATAGGAATAATTACTTTGAAGCATGAGTTCTACACAAGACTGCATGAAATGGTTGATATCATTGAAATCAACTGAACAGTTAATTTGCTAAGCATCTGACATATGCATGATACTAAGGGTCCTAGAGAATGCAAAAGAAGTTCCTAAGACAGTCCCTGGGGCAGCTAGGTGATGCAGTGGATAGAGTGCAAGGCCTGGACTCTGGAAGGCTCTTCTTCCTGAGTTCAAATCTAGCCTCAGACACTTACTAGCTGTGTGACCCTAGGCAAGTCACTTAACCCTGTTTGCCTCAGTTTCCTCACCTGTAAAATGAGCTGGAGAAGGAAATGGCAAACCACTCTAGTATCTTTGCCAAGAAAACCCCAAACGGAGTCACAAAGAATTGGAAATGACTGAAAAATGATGGAATAAAGACGATCCTTGTTCTCAAATGTGGTAACTTACTTCCCCTATCTTGGCCTCAGTTTCCTCATCAATAAAATGGAAGTTCGAACTAGATGATCTAAAGACCTTGGGAGCTATATTTCTTTCTACCTCCTGAAGAAGAAGGAGTAGAACTGGAGGGAGGAGTCTTCCACTATAAAAATCTTGCCAAAGAGAACACCCCTACTCTCAGATCCCTAGATCCCAGGTCCCTTCCATATTGGGGTCAGGAACACCTAGGTATGTGTCTTGCCCCAAATACTTAGGAGCAGTATGACCCCTGGGCAAGTCACTTAAACTTCCCCAGCCCTTAGTTTTCTCTTCTGTAAATTGAGGAGGCTGGACTCAAGCTCTCAAAGGTCATTTCCAGCTTTAATAAATCTGTGATTCCATAACCATCTAGAGCAGAGGAATCAGCAGAAAGTAGCGGAAAAAAGTCGATGGACTTTGTGTCAGAGGACCTGAGTTTGAATCTTATCTCCAGAGCTTGCTGTGACTAAACAATTAAGTTGCCTCACCTGTAAAGGGGCTAATGATACTTATTCACCTCATAGGTTGTTGTGAAAAGAGGCCGATGTCAATTGTTACAGTAACACAGGATTTTCTAGAATTTGGAGTAAGAAGGGACCTTAAAGATGATCTAACTCAGTACTCTTATTTTGCTGATAGGGAAACTGAGGCCCAGAAGCATTAATTGAACTACCCTATAGTTACATACAAGTAGTAAATAGCTGGCCTGGAATTTGAACCCAGATCTTCCAAAACATTTATATAGTACTGTAAATCTCATTTGATTCTCACAGCAACCCTGGAAAGTAGGTGCTATTTAATATTCGCATTTCACAGGTCAGAAAACTGAGGCTGAAAATTAAGTGACTTGCCTGAGTCACATAGGCAGGATTTGAGCTCAAGTCTTCCTGATTCTAAGTCCAGCAATTCATCCACTGTACCACCTAGCTGTCTTTCTAGTTGAGTGCCTTTATTTATAGTATGCTGCCCTGATATTACTCACTACAACACACTGTTTGGTGTCAAATTAGTGGACCCTAACCAAATGTTTGCATCAATCAGAGAGAATGGGAGAAAAATAATGCACTGTCTTCATTAACCAGAAAACAAGTGTTTTCGAAATAGACTGTTTTCATTGTTTACTGATGTGACCAGGGAATAGAATGTTCAGGTTACCTGAGAGGTCTACTTAACTGAGGGTGAATGAAACTGCCTGGGGACAAGGATGTCCATAATCTCATCCATCGTTCTAAAAATGTAGGAATTTTAGTGCCTACACCAGTTTTGATGTAGAAGAGTGAGGGAGGGTCTAAGCAGGAGTCTAACCTACAGCCTCCAGGTCACATATGACCCTCTAGGTCCTCAATTGCTGCCCTTTGACTGAATCCAAACTTCACAGAACAAATCCCCTTAATAAAAGGATTTGTTCTGTAAAACTTGAACTCAGTCAGAAGACAGCACCCAAGGACCTAGAAGGCCACATGTGGCCTTGAGGCCTAAGGTTCCCCATCCCGGTACACCATGATAGACTAATCCCTTCAGTTTACTGAGATTTTTTGTTTATTTAAATTGCTTTAAAAAGCATATAAATATGCTGTTGTTGGAGCTGTGAATTGGTTTAACCATACTACAAGTTAATTTGGAATTAGGCTAAAAAAAGTGAATAAAATAGACATTACTTTCAACTTAGAGATCCCCCCGGTAGATTTCTACTTCAAGGAGGTCAATGAGAAAAGAAATGCCTTGTGTACACCAAGATGTTTATAGCAGTAGCACTTTTTAATAGAAAAACAAGAAACAAAGCAAATACCCCCAATTGGAAAATGGCTAAACAGATGGTGATACCTAAATGTAATGGAATATTACTGCCCTGTAGGAAATAACAGACACAGGGAAGCACAGAAAGACTTAAATGAACCGATACAAAGTAAGCAGAACCAAGAAAAGAACATAAACAAGGACTATGATAACAAAAATAGGGGGGAAACTATATACATCAACAGGACCGTCAAAATTGAATATTGTGAAATTCTAAGAATAAATGTGAGAATGCACCTTCCTCCTTTGCAGAGGAAGAAGACAACAGGTGGAGAATATAGTACATAATAATATCAGACTTTGTTGACATGTTGATTAATTTGCTGATCTATCCTCCTCCTTCTTTATTCTTTCTTATTAAGGACAGTTCTCTAACGGGGAAGGAGACGGTAGAATATATCTAGAAATGAAAATTATGTAAAAACAAACAAAAATCAGCAGTATTCCAACCCTGAATATTCTATCCACTAACCAGATTAAGGAAAGCATGTCAGCTTACTTTGAAAGAGATGGAATCAAAAATAGGAAATGATCTCTGATGATTTTAAGCAGAAGTGAAAAATGAAATGTTTCTACTAAAATTCACAGAGATATAAAACACAATGTTTCTGAAATCCATGAGAAATAACTAGTTCATCTTTCCAAATTGAAATCCAAGTAGAAATATAAATAACATTGTTATAGGCAATGCTGGCCATCATTAGAAAGTACTTCTCAAAAATAATTATGTTGATAGAAGCTGTGAGGAGCTTGTTACACACCTTCTGAATTTAAAAAAAATGCACGTCAGAAATTTTTCTGAATTTCTTGGCTACTATTTGAATCCTTGTCTAAAGACAGAGTAGTGTTTTCCCAAAAATCAAAACTGTAATTTCTAGAAGTTGAAAACAGAGATGTTAAACATTTCTGAAGTTCTTATGAAATAACTCACGAGTTGAACAAATTAGATAATTTGCTTTATTAACAAGTCCTGCATTAATAATTCATCATGTCTGGCTTCCTTGGGGATTTTGGGTTACATAAGTAAGTGGGAGAATTGAGGGTAAAAAATAAAGAGAGAATCTTAATGAAGGTAGAATTGGGCTAATGAGCAAAAGGTTCTTGGCGGAGATGAATTCTGATCCTACACAAAGATTAGTTAACCTAACTTGTATTCATCATCCATCCCCATCCTGCTATAATACATTTGACTGGTTTTACCCTGGGATTAGCCAGCAGGTAGATTCCATTTCCCTATCTTATTATACTCAATAACTATAATTAATATATGAAGAATCTTTTAAAGAGACATCTGAGATGAGACTTTTTTGGCTTTTGTCTGTGAGTTTCAGGCAGGTAGCATTTTATTGTTGTTGTTTTTGAGTCATTTCAGTTGTGTCCAACTCTCCATGGCCCCATTTAGGGTTTTCTTGGCAAAGATACTGGAATCGTTTGCCATTTCCTTCTCCAGGTCATTTTACAAATGAGGAATCGAGGCAAACAGGGTTAAGTGACTTGCCCAGGGTCACACAGCTACTAAGTGCCTGAGGCCAGATTTGAACTCAGGTCCTCCTGACTTCAGGCCTGGCACTCTATCCACTGCACCACCTAGCTGCCCATAGGTAGCATTTTAGAGGAGTTTAAATCTAAGCTACAACTAGCTGGGTTTAGTCTCTTCTTAGCTTTTCCCTTCCATTTGTGCGTTCATTTTGTCCTGCCATCTTGAGGATTCTGGATTACACAAGTAATCAAGAGAATTCAGGAGGGGGAGAGAGAGACAGAGAGAGAGGAAAGAGAGACACACAGAGACAGAGAAGAGAGAAAGGGGGAAGGAGGAAGGGAGAGACAAAAAGATGATCTTAATGAAGGTAGAATTGGATTAATCAGCAAAGGTTTCTTGGCATAGGTAAATTCTGATCTCATACAAAAGACACAATAGCCATGGATTAACAGAGAGAAGGGAGTTCATTTCAAGTGGTTTGAATACCATGAGCTAAAATATATAGGATGATAGATTTAGAGCTAGAAAGGGCCTTGGGCATCATCTAGTTGAACCCCTCATTCTACAGATAAGAAAACTGAACCCCTTAAAGTTTAAGTGATTTGGCCAATGTCATACAGGTGGCAAATCCAGTGTTTGAACCCAGGTTCTCTGACTCCAATTCCATTGCTCTTTTCACTGTACCATCAGTCTATGAGCCTCAGAATTGGAGATAGAATAATATTCTTCCTCCTGCTTGTTAGAGTCAATTGAACTGGACTAAATGATGCATAGTCCTTGTCTAAGCATATCACAAATAGAATTCAACTCTTCACATATATGAGCACACACAAGCCTGTTGATGAACCCCACGGGTAGAAAATCCTGTTTTTTCTTGGACCAGTATAATCTTTCACCTATAATTACACTGAGTAACAACTGTCAACTTAAGTGTTAACCCTTTCTAATCCAACATGCACCATTGAAAGTTGGCTTAACTCTTACAAGCCACTCTGTTAATAGAAGTGTGGTGTCTGAAGGTTGCAGCTGGACTTGATGACCATGGGATGAATAA
The DNA here is from genome assembly GCF_900497805.2 of Vombatus ursinus. NCBI lineage: Eukaryota > Metazoa > Chordata > Mammalia > Diprotodontia > Vombatidae > Vombatus > Vombatus ursinus. The sequence continues at coordinate 2,579,063 of NW_020954626.1, forward strand.
GTCAAGCACCAGATTATTATATAACATGCACTAAATCATTTGCCATCTCTAGACTCATTTTCCTCATTTGTAAAACGGAGGGGCTGAACCTCGTAACCTCTAAGGTCACTTCTAACTGTAAAACACCGTATTTCGTCAGTGACAAGTCCAGATTTAATAAAACCTCAGGCAACTTTCTTTATTCCAAAAGAATACAATAGAAATTTAAAAACCCAAGCTGATTGCTTCTTCAGTTCCCTAACAAACCTTCCCTGCCTGTTATTTTAAGGATTTTTAAAAGTTCACACATTTTACCCAATGTTTAACTTTGCAAATTCCACTAACATTGCCGAATATTTTCTCTACTATCTTTCTTCTTGTTAGTCATTTTAGAATAAAAGGAGAACCAGTAATCTTTTTTTTTTCCAGTCCAGAGCTCACTATCTTGTATTTTGTGGTTAATTTCATTCTTTTTATACTTTTAGGTTCGAGTGATGCTGGATTTATGTAACAGCACCAAAGGAATCTGCTTAACAGGTATGATTGCAGAGTCAGTAAACTGTTCTGTCTTATATGTCAAAAATGCACACTAGTAGAATTCCCAGTGGCAGAATTATTACTGGGAGAAAAGAAAGAATCATTCTGAAAATGACATTTTAGTTTACTTTCAGAGATATTATGTAATTGGGGGAAAAATCCTAATATGGAAAGTCACTATAAAATGTCACAACATTTGCAGTATTGATACTGAAACGCATACTTCAAGGGGATTTAGTTACAGTAAGAGACTATTAATCCTGACAATAAATTAAAAACTTGCAATAATTTGAACAGAGCCATGGACTTTTGCCTTAGTACTAAGCAAAAGAACCTTACTAACAAACTAACAGCATAAATGAGATGTCAAAAGCAATGTTTACCAACTCAGGAGGAAGAATGCCTTTCAAACTTATTAAAGCGAACATCATTTCTGTATGCACGATGTACAAAACAACAGTAAAAGTCAAGGTTAACACTACTTAGGTTGGGTCTAACCTAACAGGTCAATCCAAAAAAAAAAACCAAACCCACCCTGCCATTGGCCAGGCCTATGCTAAGACCAAGGCCTCCCCTAGGATAAGTGGAACAAGTGAAATTCCAGCCTAGTTCCCATCATTTTTGCACAAATAAGGTTAAAATGAAAATGAAGAAAAGTGCCAGTTAGGTGAAGAGGTCACAAAGGGATAGCACAACCTTGGAAGAAGGGAGGATGGGAGGGGATGTAATAGTCATGGGGATTATACCTGATGAAACCCATTTTTCTGGACCTTTTTCTATTCCTTTGACCTCACCTCTGTTCCTTTCCCTGATCCCTCTGCTCTTTGAATAAAGGATGCTCCCTTTCTGACCTCATCTACTCTCACAGCTTCAATATTACCTCTATACATATGAATGCCAATAGTCAAGAGAGTGCTGAAATTGGAGTCAGGGAGATCTGGGTTTGAGTGCTTTCCAGATATTGACTACCTGTGTACCCCTGGGTAAATCACGTAACCTCTTCAGGACTCAGTTTGTTCTACCTGTAAAATGGAGATAATGATACCTGTACTATCTAGCTCACAAGAAAACATTAGAAACCTTACAGCACTATAAAAGTGTAAGAGATGATTATCGGATTAGATTATATCTCATATGATTAGATAATGTGATTATCTAATCAGTTATGGAGTCCTCTTGCTTCTACCCCACAAATATCTTTTGCATCCATCCCTTCTATTCCATTTCCACTGCCACCATCTCCCTCTTTTACCTCTTTCCTGAACCACTGTAAGGGCCTCCTACTTGGACTCTCTACCTCCAGTTTCTCTCAGCTCCAATCCTTCTATGATCCATTGCCAGGTTAATTGTCCTGAAGTACAACTCTATCCTGTCATTCCTCTTATTCAGTAATTTCCAGTGACTTTCCAATACATGCAAAATAAAGTCTAGGCTTCTTAGTCTGACATTCAAGGCTTTCAATAGCATGGCTCTGAACCTGTCTTCCCTCATCTCCCAAAGTACCCTTTCACAAACCCCATGTTCCATCCATGGAGCAGCTAGGTGGCACAGTGGATAGAGTGTTGGGCCTGGAGTCAGGAAGACCTGAGTTCAATTTCAGCCTCAGATATTTCCTAGCTGCGTGACACTGGGCAAATCACTTAACCCTGTTTACCTCAGTTTTCTCATCTGTAAAATGAACTGGAGAAGGAAATGGCAAACCATTCCAGTATCTTTGCCAAGAAAACCCAAAAAAAGGGTCATGAAGAGTCAGACATGTCTGAAGAAAGGCTAAACAACAAATACTCCATCCAAACTCAAACTATTTGTTGCTCAGTATGTGCTTTTCTGCCTCTAAGGCCTTTGCTTGTGCAATTCCCACTACATGGAATTGGCTGTCCCTTCTCCTCCCCTTCTCCCTTCCTCTCCCCAACTCCACACATGAGTCAGATCCTACCCAGCCTTCAAGGTCCAGCTCACACCTTACCTTCTTCTCTACATGGGCCTCACTGTGATCTCTCCAGCAAGAGGAAGCTTCTTCTTCTTCTGAGCTCCCAAGACATTTATACTTCTCTCATAGCATTAATCACATTCTACCTTGCACCATAGTTATTTTACACATTATCTTATTTTTCATCTTCCTCCTCCTCCCCCCTCCCCCAACCATACTGTCAATTTCTTAAGGGCAGAAACTCTATGATAGTATTTTTATTCCCTTTTGGAGTCAAGAACAGGAGTTCTTAACCTGGCATCCATGCACCAACCTCACCCTTCCAGGGATCTGTGGATAGATTTTAGGGGGTCTGTGAACTTGGATGGGAAAAAAAATCTTTATTTTCACTAACCTATACCTGGAATTTATCATTTCCTTCTATTACAAATTTTTAAAAATATATTATTCTGAAAAAAGTGTATTATTCTGAAAAGGCAGTTGGTTCACTGAGCAGATCAGAAGCTAATGTATTTCCCATTCATTTTATCTTGCCCTACTAATTGTTGGCACATAGTAGGCATTTAATAAATGTTTATTGATTATTGATTGATTGACTATGGACTTTATCAGACTTCCAAAGGAGTTCACCACACACAAAATGTTATAAACACCTAGAATAGTATAAAAATGTTAATGTTTAGTGACTGAAGTAATGTCTGTCTATATGTGTGCCTTAGGGTTTTTTTGGAGGGAGGGGGATTTTTCATCAGCTGGTGATAGCTACCTCTTTCTGCCCAGCCAGCTGCCATCTTGATTCACTGTAGCTACATTGGTGCAACAGATAGATCACTGGAGTTAGGAAGACCTGAGTTCAAATTCTGTCTGAGATACTTAGTGGCTATATGACCCTGGCCCTGAGTTTCCTCATCTGTAAAATAATTGGACTCTGATGACCTCTGAGGTCATTTCCAGCTCTATTATCTATTATTCTATAGTCCTATAAATTGGAGGTGGGTAGGGGAATAGGGATTGCAAGGGCAAAGCCTTGGACTGATGAGGTACAAAAGAAGGAGAAAACATGATCCTTGTCTTTAGGAGCTTACACTAGAGTTAAGATCATGCTTATGTGTTCATCATGGCAGAAACACCACTAAGCAACACTTGGTAAGCTTAAGTGTAGTTACTGTATTGTTTACAGGATAAATCTGAATTACCTTGGTTTGTTAGGTTGATAAACAGGTAAAAAATTATCCAATTCATCAACAAGCTTTTATTTTTTAAAGCAGAGCTAAGTGACTTGTCCAGGGTCACACTGCTAATAAGTGTCTGAGGCCAGAATTGAACATAGTTCTTCCTGATTCCAATGCCAGTGCTCTGTCCACTGTGCTACCTAGCTGCCCCAACGAGCTTTTATTAAGGGCCTAGAATCATACATTTAAAGCTTTAAAAGTTTGCCCATAAAAGTCAACCAGGCTAACCCTTCTCATTTTATATTTGAGGAAACTGAGGCTCAGAGAGGTGATTTGAGTAGAACCAGAACTTTTACCCAGTTCCTCTAATTCCCAAACCAACACTTAGTGAAGTGATATAATTGACTTTAAGAATACAAAAGAAAGCCTGGAGTTCAGGAAGCTTACATTCTACTTTGGCAAGGTAGTTGGTTCACTGAGCAGATCAGAAGCTAATGTATTTCCCATTCATTTTATCTTGCCCTACTAATTGTTGACACATAGTAGGCATTTAATAAATGTTTATTGATTATTGATTGATTGACCATGGAGGCTGCTCAATAAATATTAATTGATCTAATCGAATGCAATTTCAAGCTGCACAATAAACATCTTTGGGGGAAAATATCTGTTTTTCTTTTCTTTTTTTACCCTAAGATTCTGTAGCTTGAATATCTTCCATTCCCTGCCTTGGCATGTGACCATGATGGGTACTAAAGAAATGAGTGGATAAGTGAAATTACAAGCACAAAATCGCTGCTGAAAGAGAAAAGCCGTTTTCCCAATTTATTTTATGATGATAAGATGTCTTCTGTGCTAAGCAGTGAATGCTGTGTGATGAGGCTATTGAGAACACTTAGAGCTGAATTGTGATTGTGCAAGGGGGTGGGGAAGAGGAATCATATCTTTGCTGGAAATTGGTTGAGGTTGTTAATACTTGGCACCTCAAAATGCTGTGAAAAAGCAGGCTCTTTCTGCTTTCCCCTTTGCCTTGAAAATGGGCCTGATTTTACTTGGAAAGCTCTGTAATTAAAACTTAGCTATGCAAAGTACAAATTTGAGAGATGAGTGGATGCCAGATGCCTCAGAACTGACCCAATCTCTAGGGTTTCAGGGTGGGAGTCTTTGATAGCCTGGCATGTTGTGGAGATGGAGTCGACTCATAGGACCTGTGAGCAGGTCCAGCTGTGTCAGATGGGTACGTGGGAACCATAAAGAAGAATAAACCTGAGGTCATTGAGCCCAACCTCTTCATTTTACAGATTAAGAAACTGAGGTCTACATAATGTAAGTCTTCCCCAAAAAGGTTAAGGACTTGCCTAAAGTCACACTGGGAACCAGTGTCAGAGCAGAGATTTGAACCCAGATTCTCTGAATCCAAACCCAACATTCATTTGTTAGGTTGCTGAGGCTGAAGAAGCCATAGCAAGGAGATGGCCGAATTTGGGGTCAAGGGTTAGGGAGGGAGAGTAAGTCCAGACTTTGAACCAGAAATTATCTTTACCAGGGCAGGTCGTTGTAGCTTGACATGGGTCCGGTTAGCTGTGAATGCAGATCCTGCTCCTTTCCCTTCCCTTGGGTCTCTGTCAATGGTTGCTACGGAGATAAGAAAAGATACTGACGTTGGTGTGGCGTCCACCACGAGGCAAGTACATGTGTCTAGTTGGCTATGGCACAGGCTCAAGTTACATGGATGCAGTAAGTGCCTAGAAACTCCGAGGAGTGAGAGTTCTGCTGTGCTCTGCCCTGGGCCAACAACATCTCGACTAATAGATTAGGTTCTGAGTGCCATGCTTTAGTAAGGACGTCAGCACAATGGAGAGCTTCCAGATGGAGGGTGACCCAGATGGAGAGGAGACTCGAAATTATGCCATACAAGCATCAGTTGAAGGAACTGGGGATGTTTAGCCTAAGGAAGAGAAGACAAGGTGTGGCTCATGTTGGTTGTCTTTAGGTTTTTGGAGGGCTGTCAAGCAGACAATTAAGCTTTTCTGCTAAGGGCCAGAGGGCAGAATGAGGAACAATAGGTAGAAATTGAAAAAAGAAAAAACCTGAAAAAACTTCCCAAAAATCAGGAATTAGGGTTAGATAGAAGCCTTAGGACAGGGGTAGGGAACCTGCAGCCTAGAGGCCACACGTGGCCTTCTAGGTCCTCAAGTGCTGCCCTTCTACTGAATCCTAACTTCACGGAACAAATCCCCTTAATAAAAGGATTTGTTCTGTAAAACTTAGACTCAGTCAAAAGGCCACATTCAAGGACCTAGAGGGCCACACATGGCCTTGAGGCCCCAGGTTCCCCACCCCTGTGCTTAGGAGGTATTACACAGATCATAGGATCACAGCATCATCCCTATAGTTTCCCCTACTAGACTGGTAGGGACTATAATTCGTTTATAATTTAGTAGGCATAATTTCTACATTAATAGATAATTGTAAATTCTATAAATATAAATCTATATCAATTCTATAATTTGTAACAACTATTTGTGTTCATAGTTGGAACTATTAGCTAGCTAACCAGTTCTTCTTTGGTCTATTCTCAGGGTGAACTTTCCAAAACCTTGTGCATACCCAAGACCTAATCCCAGATATTTATTTTCCTATTTCTGATTGTCCTCTAACACAGATTCTCCTAGGCCCCCAGAAATTTATTGTATGGACTAACTTAGAACATAGTGGAGGATGGACTTTTTAAGACAGGCTCATAAGTTCACCTACCCTTTATGTGGATATGGCACAAAATGGACTTAATTTTCAGATGCCTTAGCTAGGGAAGCGACCCTGTGTACTCAGACCTTTCTGAACTCCCTGTCTCTGTATGATTCTCATCTACATGATGACAGAACAACTGGGAAAAATAAAAGTTAAAATGCAATAAAATGACTTGAGGTGGATTGTCATTCACAGAGCTTCCTTGAGAGTCAAATAAAATAATGGACATCAGAAATAGGGAGGGGATCTGTGACTTAATTGGCATAGGAAAACTCCCAGGTGAGGAAAATTCCCTCCATAAATGCTGGGCAATACCCTCTCTATAGTTCATAGCTGTAAGAACTGCCTACAGGTTACATGATTTTTGCAAGGTCACACAACCAGTATATGCCATTGGTAGGATTTGGACCTAGGTTTGGAAAGAGGGTTGCCTACCTCTGCACTATACCACTGCACAGAGTTTATACCAGACCTCTAGCTGTGGGGGAGAGAAAGCAAAAACAGCTTAATGTTGGAGATAATAAGTGGTATTTACTTTTATTTGGCACTTTAAAAAAAGTTTGCAAGGCCCTTTACAGACATTTGAGCCTCACACTAACCCAAAGAAGTAGGTATTTATATATACATACATACACATATATACATATATATGTATATATAACTATTATTATCTCCATTTTACAAATGTGGAAACTCAAAAAGGTCTAGTGACTTGCCCAAGGTCATACAGGAAAATGTCAGAGGCAGGATTTGAACGTAGGTCTTCCTGACTCTAAGAGCTATACTCTAGCCACCATGTAGTGGTAGGTGTAGACCCAAATATCATGGCGCTTCAGGGGTGAGTGGGATACCTCGGTGGAGATGTATGGCTATGAGTTTAGAGTATCTTGACCAGTTTAAATGCATTCATCAGTCAATTCATTAAAACAACTGATTTCAAAAAACAAAAATAAAAAACAAAAAAAAAACTCATTTCTTGGATGTACACTGTTCCTTCCCCGTCCCCCCCCCATTAGTTATTTGCCTGGAATGGCTGAATGACCCATTTGTCTTAGTATTAGATAGGTTTAACCTCAGAATCTATATGAGGTTTGAGTTGGCCTGTGGTGGTGAGTGAGTAAGTGGATATGATACCTGTGTGAAAGTGAAGACTTCCCTTTTTGCCACTAATAGCTCTATTCATATGCACAAAGAGAGCATTTGCGGTCCTGTCTCTCACCGACTGCAATAACACAGGGAAGAACTGTGAAGGAATTCTTTGACTGGGAGGAGAATCAGGCATATTGACTTCTTCAGCATAGAGCTTTGGGGAATGAAGTGTGTGTGAACTCTCCTCTTTTCCTACTTCCTCTGCTCTAGAATGGCTAGTATGACCTTTGACATATACTGGCTGTGTGACCCTGGGCAAGTTACTTAACCTCTCAGTACACTGGGAAATTCTCTGACTATAAATTGCAGAGAAGATGCTAACCTAGTATTAAGAAAAGGAATTTTCTCACCCAAAAGTTCCCTATTTTATCCCTTCCATACCTGGGATATAGCTACACATGAAGCAGGAATTTTAATTTGATGTAATTTTTAATTAATTAATTAAGTTAATTTAATTAAGTTAAATTTAATTCAAATGCTCATTTTATGAATAAAATAAGTGAACGTATACACAGATGAATTTTTGGAAAAAACTTCCCAGCTCTCGGGTTATTTTTATTACACATAGTCTTTGAAAAAAAACAGGAGTATTTATTTCTATTTCTCATGTTTTAATCCCATTACCTTGCCTGAGCACCCAAGAAGAATGATTTAAAGTAAGACATAGCTATTTGTGACAGCAAGAATTTGTTTGTTGGAATATTTGTAAATGACTCATCTGAATCCCTGAAATCCCTTGCCAATTATGCAAGAAGGAAGTCATTTGTTATCTGATACCAATCCTAACTTTTCTCATACAACTTAAAAGAATTTTTAAAAATGTAATCCCTGGGGAACTGAGTTATGCTACCATTAGCCTGATCACCTTCATAGAGAAAAGCTCTTTTGATAGGATACTAAATAATTTAAACAGAATAATTATTGGCTCCTTAGGTATGTGTTTATGAAAGATAAACACTTGTATGATGGAATCAGTTATGAGAACAGAATAGAAAACATTCTTTGTCAGACGAAACTTAAGCAAAGACTGATTTCTATTGGCAAGGGGTTCATGGTTGAATTGCTCGTAAGATTCCTTCAACACATTTATTTAATGAGCTCTAAAAAGCTATGGTCTCAATTTGTTCATTGTAACCAGCTAAATGTTAGTAATAAATCTTAAAGGGGGATGGGGTAGAAGTTTGTTAAGTGGGAAGAGTGAGATGCTCTGCTGTTTTTTGATTTTTATATTAATTTTACTTTTGCCACAAATTTTCCTTCTAATATACTTTTTTTTCTGTTTTAGGCCCACCTGGACTACCAGGTAAGATACCATTAAATTTCCAGTAACATGGGAAGGGTCACTGGACATTCTTCCATCAGGTTTAAACAAAGCAAGAATGTGGGGGAAAGAGAAGGGAAAGGAGCTGGAATAATTCGGCACCCCATCCCCCTTCCCCAGACTAGAAGTCTGACAATTCTGAGCATCCAGTTTCCTTTCTGCTCCCCGTGAAGGGAAGGACAAGAAAGAAGAAGGAACTAGCTCCTATTCTCAAATTGTCTTTGACAGCCTGGATTTGGCCCTGCAGCTTTTCTTACTAGGGGTTTTACCCTGCTTTTTATATAATGCATATAAAAAGATTGTATTAATTCCAACCCAATTTAAAGCTAGTGCTGCATATTCTACAAATATTCACTAATTTTGTGTTTTGGTTTAGGACCCCCAGGAATGAATGGGTTACCAGGACACAATGGATCGGATGGATTGCCTGGCATTCCAGGAGCAAAGGGAGAAAAAGGAGCAAATGGGAAAAAAGGAAAAATGGGTATTTTGGCAAAATTTATAAATAATTCTCTTATCCCATGTCTTTGTGGTTGCATTTGAAGAAAAACGAAAACTAGTGGTTGAGAAACTAGGGAACTTTTGGTTCTGCGATATCCTGTAAGCCTTTGTGATCTGTTCTGCAGGCTCTTCCCCTCTCCCCCCAATCCCTAGCCAAACCTTGACAAATTGTCGTGTAAGACTTGGAGAAGGGCAGCTAGGTGGTGCAGTGGATAGAGCACTGGCCCTGAAGTCAGGAGGACCTGAGTTCAAATCCGGCCTCAGACCAAACACTTGTCACGTACTAGCTGTGTGACTCTGGGCAAGTCACTTAACCCCAATTGCCTTACCAAAAAAAAAAAAGACTTGGGGAAAGTGATCTCCCCAGCTGGTTTCTGAACCCCCAATGATGTCTTGAATCAGATCAGCCCTGAAGCCCCCCAGTTCAGTGCCAGTGATGCCCTTTCTGCTCTCTTTTCTATCTCCACTATCCTTCCTCCTCCACCCTAGAGCTTCATATTTTGACTCAAGTTTTATTGATTTCAATTCAACATGCATTTATTAAGCATCTGTTAGGTACAGGATACACCCAGGTCCAGGAATACAAAGACAAAAGTGAAACAGTCCCTGCTTTCAAGGAGTTTGCATTCTATGGGGCGATGCAATGTGCACATGGACAAGTACATGGAAAAGACACAGAAAGTATTCAAAGTCATTTCAGGAAGGAAAGAGCTCTAACAATGGGAGGGAATCAGGAAAGGTCTTATGTAGGAGGCAGAGCTCCTGAGCTATGCTTTGAAGGAAGAGAGGGGATCTACAAGGTAGAGAAAAGGACAGAGTACATTCCAGACATAGGGAGCCACCCGGGGAAAGGGTATGGTGGTGGGAACCATTTGGGAAAAAAGCTAGAAGTCCATTTCACCCAGAACACAAAGTATGAAGGAGAATAATATTAAATATTAACATTAAATATTGCTCTAAAGGTAGGTAGGATTTATATTGTAGAAGTCTTTGAATTTCGAGATAAGGATTTTGTCCTTTATATAATAGGCAGTAGGGAGCTATTGAAATAGATGAGTGACATACTCAGTTCTTTGTTTGGTAGTCATGTGAGGCATCAAATGGAGAAAGGGGAGATCAGAAGCTGGGGAGATTAATTAGGAGGCTATTGCAGTAGTACATGTGAGAAGTGAGAAAGACTTGAATTAGAGTAAAGGTTGTATGACTAGAGAGAAGAGGACATATACATATATATACATATTTATATGGATATATTTGTTATAGTTGTAGTTTTAGTTTATATACATATATACATGCATATATTTGCTATAGTTCTAGTTACAGTCAGTGTCTATACATAGGTATTATTATATACCTAAAAATTCATTATAGTTATTTTGTTGTTGTTCAGTCATTTCAGTTGTGTCTGACTCTTCATGACCCTATTTGGGGTTTTCTTGGCAAAGATACTGAAGTCGTTTGCCATTTCCTTCTCCAGATCATTTTACAGATGAGGAAACTGAGGCAAACAGGATTAAGTGACTTGCCCAGGGTCATACAGCTAGTAAGTGTCTGTTCTAGTTGTAGTTATAGTTACAGTCAGTGTGTATCCTAGCCTTATCACTATGCTTCACTTTATGTATATTTTTCTATATTTCTTTGTACAATTTGTATTTATTGTGTTTCTAGCAGCAAAACGTTCCATTCCATTAACTTTTTTTTTTTTTGAGACCTGTGATTTCGTCAATATAGGGAGCTCCTGGTGAGGAATATCCTCTTCATCAATGCAGATCAGCACGTCTCTTCATTTTATATAGAGGCTTCCCTGGAGGCCATGCGTAGATCGACACGCTGTGTCACATGGCCAATGTGGACCAGAGCCACCAGCTGGACCCTGGTCTTCCTAAGTCCAAGGCCAGTTCCCTATCCACTGTGCCATCCTGCATCTGCATTAATATACCATAATTTATTCATCTGTTTTCCAGTGACTAGACGGAAGAGTTGTTTACAATTTGTTGTTTTCACACTAGATTTTTGAGCTGACCTCTAGATTTGGTATCAGATAACCTGGGTTCGAATCGCTGGCTCTCCCACTTACTACCTGCCTGACTTTGGTCAGTCAGTTGCTTCATGTCTCTGGGCCTCAGTTTCTTTATCTGTAAAATAAGGGAGCTGTGCTAGACTACTCCTAAGGTCCTTTTCAGCTCTGAATTTAAGATCCTAAAATAAGATCAAAGTATTTTTTAAGGAAGATTAGTGAGAGGTCGAAGTGGACAGAAGGTTAATCTCAAAGTCAGAAAGACTTGGGTTCAAGTCTTATCCCTGATATGTGTGAGCTTGGCAATGATGGGGCAAGTCCCTTAAATTCTCTGTAACCTGGGCAATTCTTGAAGACTGTAAGACCCTGAGTAGTTGCCCATCTGTGTCACTGGAGGAAAGCATTTCAACACGAGGAATTTCCTTTTGTGGATTCACAAGCTTGGAACTCTTTTACCACTCCGTTTCTCCTGCCACCAAAAAAGAGAAAGAAAGGAAGGAAGAAAGGAAGGAAGGAAGGAAGGAAGGAAGGAAGGAAGGAAGGAAGGAAGGAAG